>NC_079390.1:926603-931603 GCF_029220125.1 Pseudoliparis swirei
AGACAACATGTACTATACTCCATGCATAAAGACAACATGTACTATACTTCATTCATAAAGACAACATGTACTACACTTCATTCATTAAGACAACATGTACTATACTTCATTCATTAAGACAACAAAATAAAAGTAATCATCATAATGAGTTTCACTGGTTGTTATTTTAATGTCTGGAAGTCACATGTCCCAGAACAGTGATTTATGGTTATGCAAAACGCTGCCACCATGTCATGAAGGTGTGGCGTCATACTGATGTGTAAATGTGGCTTCACAAAGCTTCATGCTGATTGGTTTCTGAGCAGTTTCAGAATAATGTTCAACAAAGGTCCTCACTCATCTTCGTTTAGCATGTTAACATCCTCAAAGAAGACAACTCTCACTGCAAAGAAACCACAAAAATGCTGTATATATATATATATATACAGGACTGTCTCAGAAAATTAGAATATTGTGATAAAGTTCTTTATTTTCTGTAATGCAATTAAAAAAACAAAAATGTCATGCATTCTGGATTCATTACAAATCAACTGAAATATTGCAAGCCTTTTATTCTTTTAATATTGCTGATTATGGCTTACAGCTTAAGAAAACTCTAAAATCCTATCTCATAAAATTTTAATATTTCCTCAGACCAAGTAAAAAAAAAGATTTATAACAGCTGAGTGTTTGTTAAGGCTCAGGAAACTCTTGCAGGTGTTTCGAGTTAATTAGACAATTCAAGTGATTTGTTTAATACCCTACTAGTATACTTTTTCATGATATTCTAATATTTAGAGATAGGATATTTGAGTTTTCTTAAGCTGTAAGCCATAATCAGCAATATTAAAAGAATAAAAGGCTTGCAATATTTCAGTTGATTTGTAATGAATCCAGAATGCATGACATTTTTGTTTTTTAATTGCATTACAGAAAATAAAGAACTTCATCACAATATTCTAATTTTCTGAGACAGTCCTGTATATATACAAATGTACATATATATGTATATTATATATATACATATATATATATAATATATATATGATATATATATATATACATATATGTATATATATATTTATGTATATATATTATATTATATATATGTATAATATATTTATATATACATATATAATATATAAATATATATATGTTTATATATATATTTATGTATATATTTATGTATATATATTTATAATATATGTATATATTATATATATATATGTATATATATTATATTTATATATACATATATATATATGTGTATATACTGTATATGTATATATATTATGTATTTGTATATGTATAATATATTTATAAATACATATAATATATATATACATATATATATATATGTATATATAATATATATTTCTCCACTATGACTCAATTGTTTGATTCCTGAGCGTCGTTCTACCAAACTGTTTTTCATAATTCAACCTTCTCTTTCTGGTCCGATTGTAAAGATCTCTCCAGAAACGCAGCCAGCAGAAAGCTCAAAGCTCCGCGTGGCTCTCGTAAAGCATCCCTTCATTATTAATGATTTAGTAACTCAGGATGCTCGAGTTGCCTCCTGGTGAAACTCTACTCCCGGCCTCCTGGTTTCCACCGCTCTCCGGTGGACCACAACACGAGTCCCCGTCTCATGCGGTGACGTCCGTGCAGACGTGAAACTCGTCTCGTGGTGTCAGCTTGATTGCAGCGTCTTTCTGCTTTCAATCAAATATATTTATTCAGGAACATTTTTCAGGGAAATTACATCAAACACAATTTATTTTCAGGGGTTTTAATCTGCCTTTAAAGCCACATTGCTGTGGAGAAAGATCAAGTGAATGGGTCCTATCCCATAATACCACGAAGAAGAAACCAAAAACGGCTGCTAGATGAACAAATGACATGCCAGGCATGCTGTTTATTTTGCATAATAAACATATATAAACTCTTTTAATGATTAACTGCAAACTGCACCTTTTAAAGAGCTTTATGGTCACGTCTTTGTACCTGCTGCACGTCTCTAGTTCAACTATGTCGTGAGTAGTTGACACAAAGACTTACATTAATATGATTAAACTGCTGTATTCATGTTATAAAGCAAATATAAGATTTTTAAAATATATTTTTTATATATACTTCATTTATAATGCACAATATGGTATACAGTGATCAAAGAACAAGTATTTTACATTTTGTGTGTGTGATTAAATCAGATTACAATTGTAAAAGAGGAAAACAGGACAAATAAATAACTAAAAATAACAAAGGCAAAACAAAATAACAAATTATAATAATGAATAATGAAACACCCACCCACCCACAGACCCACCCCACCCTTGGCCTTTATATTCTTTCTCAGTTTGCATAGTACAATATTGTAAAACTAAAGTTAAGTATTTATGTTTAGTTACAGTGAGTCAGATAGGGACAGAAGGCCGGATACATGCACATTAAAATATGAGTCTCATTCAGTCGGCAACACAGGCAGATTAAAAAGATATGAAATGAAAGGTTGCCATTGCAAATATAAGACTTAATCTGTATTTTGGTTTCATTACCCCAAACTATCTGAATATACGTGCTCTACTTTTATGAGCAGACGGGTCAAGCCGCTAACAGATGTGAGGAGGAACAGCGAGTCATTGTGAAGAGGTGGCCGGAGGAAGAGAGGAAGAGAGGAGGAGAGGGAGAGAGGAAGAGGAGGGGTAATGAAGGTGTAATTTGCTCACCATCTGCGAGGTGCCTGGCTGCCCCGGGGGTTTCCTCTTTCCCGGAACTCCCCCACCGCAGGGGCACAGGTGCTGGGGAGAGGAGGAGGAGGAGGTGGTGAGGGAGAATGGTGGAGAGGGGAGGGGCAAGGTATAGAGATTATGGGGAGAAAAACACAGGATGAGGGGGGCAAGAGAGAGAGAGAGAGAGGATGAAATGACAGTGTGAAGAGGAAATAAAGGAAGTGTCTTTAATGCACAATCCCCACCGTCCCCAAAGGCATCATTAAAGTTTAATGTATTTATTTTAAAGTATATATATTTTTTATTAAAAAAAAAATACATCCAAAAGGTATATGGTGGGCAAAGCATGACACAATTTAAATAGAATTATTTTAATACAGTCTGATTTCTTTTAGAATATTTATAACACAAGTCCAGTATTTTATTGTGAAAATGGGACAGGAAGTATTCTGTTTCTGCAGCACTGTGTACCAGCTGCTCTCTCTCTCTCTCTCTCTCTCTCTCTCTCTCTCTATTTTACCTTTTCCCAACTCCAACCGCCCATTCTTAAGGTCGACTTTAACTCAACGCCATGACTCACTTTTTATTTTACTTGTATACTTCTACAGGACTGTCTCAGAAAATTAGAATATTGTGATGAAGTTCTTTATTTTCTGTAATGCAATTAAACAAAAATGTCATGCATTCTGGATTCATTACAAATCAACTGAAATATTGCAAGCCTTTTATTCTGATTTATTGCTGATTATGGCTTACAGCTTAAGAAAACTCAAATATCCTATCTCTAAATATTAGAATATCATGAAAAAGTATACTAGTAGGGTATTAAACAAATCACTTGAATTGTCTAATTAACTCGAAACACCTGCAAGGGTTTCCTGAGCCTTGACAAACACTCAGCTGTTATAAATCTTTTTTTTTACTTGGTCTGAGGAAATATTAAAATTTTATGAGATAGGATTTTAGAGTTTTCTTAAGCTGTAAGCCATAATCAGCAATATTAAAAGAATAAAAGGCTTGCAATATTTCAGTTGATTTGTAATGAATCCAGAATGCATGACATTTTTGTTTTTTTAATTGCATTACAGAAAATAAAGAACTTTATCACAATATTCTAATTTTCTGAGACAGTCCTGTATATCTTTCATCCCTGTTTCTTATATTTTGTGTTTTGTTTTTACTCTTGTGTGTTGCTGCTACTGTCACGACAAATTTCCCCTTGGGGATTAATAAAGTATATATCTATCTATCTATCTATCTATCTATCACTTCCTGTTCCATCTCATTCCCTCCGCTGTAAAGCTTCACTTTACAACAACAAAAATAAATCAATATTTTTTTATTTTAAAACATACAAACATAATATGTCAGTCTTAGTTTCAGTAAAGGGCTTTTTTGTGATTTAATATGTGAAACGACCACGACCTCTTAGCGTTGGGAAATTATTTTAATTTTTTATTTCCCACTGAACAAATGATGCGCCGCCGCCTCGTGATGTGCTGCTCAGAGCTTGTGGTCATTTCACGTATTTCTGTGGGTCTCCACATCGTAACACAGAATAATTACTCACCATATGACGATTCAATTATTATAATTAAATATTAACAGAGGAAATCAAAGATGATGCGCTCAGATCGAACAACATCCTCTCACTTTATTTGACTCTGACTGCTGGATTGTTTTTATTATTTCATGTTTATTCACAGCGAAGATGCTAGGATAGCTTTACTGGAGCTCCTGAGCAACGTGGGTCACAGTAGATTTAAAAATGTACCCCCAAAATCTGGTAACATCTGCTATTTTCCCTTCCGAGGCCTTTCCTCTTTCCTCTTTGCGTCTATCAGTTTGTATGTTTCTATGCTAACACCTCATAACGTGTCCATGTGTCACAATATATTAAAGTTGTAATATATTAAACAATGTAAACAATGAGCTGAAAGGCGTTGAAACGGTCTCGAGTGTGTTAATTAAATTATACTTTTTTAAAACATTAAATATGAAAAAAACACAACTTAACTCAGCTTATGCTAACTTACCAAAACTGAATATAATTTAAATATACTAAAACACCATGATATATCTCATATGGAGTGAACTAATAGGTATATAATGTCGGATCAGACCATTAATCAAACAAAAGGGGTAACACAAAGTCAAATACGATCAAATAAACTCCAAATAAGACAGAACAGAAGAAGTCTATCATTATATATATTTAAGAAATTACAAAAAAACAACAATTCTACTCTAAAGAAATAAAAGAAATCCCTTTACAAAACAACAAAACTAGAA
>NC_079390.1:941603-1009103 GCF_029220125.1 Pseudoliparis swirei
GTGAGTGTGTGTGCATCGTGTGTTTGAGTCGGTGAGGGTTGCGTAACCACTGTGTGTCTGAAGCCGGCGGCTCGTTAACCTGCCTTCCTTCCTGCTGTCACCTCAAACTAAATATACACAGAGGCTATATCTGCTGTGCATGCACGTGTGCATTGACACACACACACACACACACACACACACACACACACACACACACTCTTACACTTGCATCCACGAGCACGTTTCTCTCTCTCTGAACACTGTGTACGTATACGTCACTGAGGGCTCTTAGCCTTGAAGGGGAAAAGATCATATATCTTTTTCAGATCACAAACACATTCACACACACACAAACACACACTAACTGTAGAGCATTTATTTACCCTGTGGGGAGGATGTTACTGTTAAGATGGGATGCAACCTGTCATTAAGGAATCCTGCCTCCGACAGTTGAAAACAAGCTGCCGTGTTTCTGTGACTCTGACCTCTGTGTGGTGTTCTGCATGCTTATTGGTGCCCAGCAGAGTGCGCAGACAGAGGAGTGCAGACAGAGGAGTGCAGACAGAGGAGTGCAGACAGAGGAGTGCAGACAGAGGAGCGCAGACAGAGGTGTGCAGACAGAGGAGTGCAGACAGAGGAGTGCAGACAGAGGAGCGCAGACAGAGGTGTGCAGACAGAGGAGTGCAGACAGAGGTGTGCATGCAGAGGAGTGCAGACAGAGGTGTGCAGACAGAGGAGTGCAGACAGAGGAGCGCAGACAGAGGTGTGCATGCAGAGGAGTGCAGACAGAGGTGTGCAGACAGGAGTGCAGACAGAGGTGTGCAGACAGAGGAGTGCAGACAGAGGTGTGCAGACAGAGGTGTGCAGACAGAGGAGTGCAGACAGAGGAGTGCAGACAGAGGTGTGCAGACAGAGGTGTGCAGACAGAGGAGCGCAGACAGAGGTGCGCAGACAGAGGTGTGCAGACAGAGGAGTGCAGACAGAGGAGTGCAGACGGAGGAGTGCAGACAGAGGTGTGCAGACAGAGGAGCGCAGACAGAGGTGCGCAGACAGAGGTGTGCATACAGAGGAGTGCAGACAGAGGTGTGCAGACAGAGGAGTGCAGACAGAGGAGTGCAGACAGAGGAGTGCAGACGGAGGTGTGCATACAGAGGAGTGCAGACAGAGGAGTGTAGACGGAGAAACCTTTTTTCTGTTTGTTGTCACATTGATGTCGTCTTCAGCTTTAGACGCTCAGTGTCGTCTCAGATAAAGTTGAACCATTGAATCACAAATGGGATTCATAAACAACGGGGAGAACATGAGTTGTGAGAAAAGAGTTTTGCATGATACATGTTTCATTTAGTCCATATCTGGGGCCTTGTAAGAGAAGTCGCTCGTTGGGTTTCACTTTCTTCGCCCTGAGGCCTTTAAATGTTTTAATACTCACTCGGAAACTTCAGCTTTTCATTCCACAAACACAAAACACACAAAGCCACATGAGAGGAACCACATCGAGCCTCAAGCTCGCTTCAGCAGGATAATCACGTTAAACCTCCTGGACCAAATGTTTCATCATTAAACTTGGCTGGTTCTCTTTGTCAGCTATTAGTTTCTGTCTTCAAACAACAACAACAACAACAACAACAACATGGGGGAGGAGTGAGGAAGCATTAATAAACAAATAAATAAATAATGTTTATTGAGAGCCAGACATCACAGTGAGTTCACGGCTGGATCGTAAACTAAAGGAACAGGCTTAGAATTTACATAATTACTTCCTGGTATAAATTACTACCCCCCCCCCCAAACACACACACCACCTCTCCACCTCTCTCTCTCTCTCTCTGCCACACACACACATTGAGTCAGACCCTGTGCTCTCCATGTGTTGATCTTCAGCAGCTGAAGAACAAGAAGAACAAGAAGAGGAGAAGGAGAAGAAACCACACGATTGAGCTACAGCAGGGGGGAGAAGAAGAAGATGATGAAGAAGAAGAAGATGGAGGCTTTTATTTTGAATTAAATCTTTTATTTTGAATTAACGCTCTTATTTTGAATTAAAACTTTTATTTTTACGTTAACTTTTACTTTGACGTGAAGCTGATTCAGGAGTTCAGATTCATTCATTTAAGTTTTAAAATGAAAACTCGGTCAGACTTGACATCAGGGAAGAAGCAGCTCACGGCCGAGTGGATCATGAGGCCGCGATAAATCACGACAGCGCTTCAAATAAAGTCTCACCATTTGTGTGTGTGTCTGTGTGTGTCTGTCTGTGTGTGTGTGTCTGTGTGTGAGTGTCTGTGTGTGTCTGTGTGTGTGTGTCTGTGTGTGTGTCTCTGTGTGTGTGTGTGTGTGTGTCTGTGTGTGTCTGTGTGTGTGTGTGTGTGTGTGTGTGTCTGTGTGTGTGTGTGTGTGTGTGTGTGTGTCTGTGTGTGTGTCTGTGTGTGTGTGTGTGTGTCTGTGTGTGTGTGTCTGTATGTGTGTGTGTGTGTGTCTGTGTGTGTCTGTGTGTGTCTGTGTGTGTGTGTATGTGTGTGTGTCAGTGTGTGTGTGTCAGTGTGTGTGTGTGTGTGTCTGTGTGTGTGTCTGTGTGTGTGTGTCTGTCTGTGTGTCTGTGTACGTGTGTGAGTGTGTGTGTGTGTGTGTGCGCTCTGGCTCCACTAAGACTCCATGCCCAGCAGTTATAGACAGCAGACACACACACACACACACACACACACACACACACACACACGCATACACACACACACACACACACACACACACACGCACACACACACACACACACACCTTCTCACTCCATAACAAACAGCAAGTCTAGGCCCCCAAGGCTTCCTGTGTCCTACACACAGCCAGCAAATAAACACGATCACATTCATTTACCCCTACACACACACACACACACACACACACACGCACACACACACACACACACACACACACACACACACACACACACACACACACACACATGCACGCGCATGCACACACATGCGCACACACACGCGCACACACACACACGCGCACACACACACACACACACACACACGCACACACGCACACACGCACACATACACACACGCACACACACACACACACACACACACACACACACATACACACACACACACATACACACACACACACACACACACACACACGCACACACACACATACACATACACGCACACACACACACACACACACACACACATACACACACACACACACACATACACACACATACACACACATACACATGCATACACACACACATGCATACACACACACATACACACACATTCATACAGACATACACACGCACACACACACACACACACACACACACACACACACACACACAGACACACACACACACACACACACATACACACACACACACAGACACACACACACACACACACATACACACGCACACACACACACACACACACACACACACACACACAGACACACACACACACACACACACACACACACACGCGCACACACACACACACACACACACACACACAGGTAACCGCGGCTATTCCCTCATTAAGCAGCAACATTACAAGCTGAGACTCTGTGTCCTGAGGTCAAAGGGGGCGGGATGTCTCCTTGTCTCCTTCTCTCCTTGTCTCCTTCTGTTACAGGAAGAGGAGATAACTGTGCCGCAAAGCTGTAATGCTCATATTGTGGAGGTTAGATCAAAGGAACTGTGTCCACACCCTTCGAGGCTAAGCCTCGTAACTGCCCCTAAAAACAAGAAAAATAAATAAATCTCAGCACCGCTTTTATTTTGTTAAGTCAAGTAAATGACCCACTTTTATTTTGTTAAGTCATGTAAATTATCCACTTCAAGCCCCAACAATGATGTGTTTGACTCCCCCGATGCAGCCCGTGTTTACCACGTCCTCCTCCACTTATGGTTTCACAAAGAAGTTTTAAAGAACCTTTAAAGAGTTCTTCAAAGAGCCTATAAAGGTGTCTCAAAGAACCTTCAAAACATTGTTCTTTAAGGCAACATTTCTGGTTCCACACAGAACCTTTCAAACCAGGGTTCTTTAATGAACCATTTCCTTAAAGAGTTCTTCAAAAAACCTATAAAGTTGTCTCAAAGAACCTTAAAAATGGTTCTTCAAGGCACCATTTTTGGTTCCACACAGAACCTTTCAAACCAGGGTTCTTTAAAGAACCTTTTCCTTCAAGAGTTCTTCAAAGAACCTCTAAAGGTGTCAGCCAGAGTGAGTATTCATTCACTTTGCGATGGCCCCGCCCTTGAATCCGTTATCCAATAGATTTTAAAATGCTCTTCAACCCATTATCAATCTTGTAGATTGATAATCCAGCTGTTTCCAGCTGTCTTTGCCTTGTTGCCTCTGGAGACTCTGTGGTGGTGCCACGCTCTGGTTGCTCTATTAAAGACTGTGAATCCACCAGAGTGCTCCGGTCCCTCTTCTGGAAGGTATCCAAACTTATTAAGAAAACAAAACAAAAGAAAACAGTTGAAACAAATATTCCCCCTGCTGTGAGAATTGATAACTTACTGACCACATAGTTCCCCATCAGACTCCTTTTTACAAAATATCCAGAAAAACGTTTCAACAATTGTTGTGTGTGCCCTCATGTCGCTGTGTGACGCATCACAGTAACACACAGTAACACACATTAACACACAGTAACACACATTAACACACAGTAACACACAGTAACACACAGTAACACACTGTAACACACATTAACACACAGTAACACACAGTAACACACAATAACACACATTAACACACATTAATCTCTCTTTGGCTCTCTTCGAAGGCGGTCGCATTTTCTCTCCCTCTCCTCCCCATGACCTTCCCTTCCCTGCTTGGCTTCTCGTCATGTCTTGTCTTGTTTTATACTTGAGAGACTCTCCTCATCGCTCTTGAACTAAAAACCATGGACCGATCAACTGATCATCTGATCAACTGGTCTCTCAACGCACTGACACCGTCTTCTCGGCGAGAAGCTTGGGTTCGGGGAACCTGCCGTCCTGCCGGACGTTGCAGCTGGTTACACGATGGACGTGTCGTGTGCCTAGCAGCCCTTTCCGTGGAGGACGTAGATGACATCTACCTATTCGAACTATGATTACAGGATTTCTGCTGTTTGGATTTGCGTTGCCCTGGTTTATCGGAAAATTAAAACGGTGACAGCCGTTAAAAGCCCTAAGGCTGCCCGACGAAATTGGATCGATTTGAAAATGGGAGGAAAGTGGTGGAATAGTAGGTGCGCAAATTGGATGTAGCTGCTGGAAGACCAAACAATCCCAATCTTATCTGCTGGCTCCCTCAACCAGGACGGGGCTTGGCCAAGGCCGTTACTGGAACAACAACTCCTGAAGATCGCTGAAGTGAGAACCTCTCTCATTCCTTCCCCTATCCACAGACACCTGTGGTTGTTTTCTCAGGGCCTTTCAAGGCTATCTCCATGGCAACGACCATCTTGCGGACTGAGAACTCTGTCTGTTGTGGCCTGGGGGAGGACGACATACCAGAACACGCACACACGAACTTTCAATAATACTGATTTGCATTCACTACCCCCCTCCCCCCATCCCACGCCTTCGCCTGCTTTTTACCCCCAGTGTGACCGGACGGGGCTGTGGCTGGCGCTGCTGTGATGGCGCCGGACCGGCTGGCTGCTTGTCGGTGCTGGTTACCTTCTGCCCCCAATGGATGGGCTTAGATCACCCAGTTGTTGGATTACCTCCCCTCCCCCCTTCCTACTCGTTGCAAGTCATGTCTAAAATGTATGTGCTTATGTGCTAAGGTGTTTTTTTCCTGCTCCCACACTGTACCCCTCTCGGGGCATAGTCGGGGGGTTGGTGTTTTTTCTCGCCTTCTTCCCTCATGTTATGCTGTAATCTTTCATCCACCCTTTCTTGTAATTTCGATGATTTGTACCTGTACTCTGGCAAACGACAAATAAATATATCAATCAATATCAATCAATCAATCAATCAAATTAACACACAGTAACACACAGTAACACACTGTAACACACAGTAACACACATTAACACACAGTAACACACAGTAACACACTGTAACACACATTAACACACAGTAACACACAGTAACACAGTAACACACAGTAACACACTGTAACACACAGTAACACACAGTAACACACAGTAACACACAGTAACACACATTAACACATTAACACACAGTAACACACATTAACACACAGTAACACACTGTAACACACTGTAACACACTGTAACACACAGTAACACACTGTAACACACAGTAACACACATTAACACACTGTAACACACATTAACACACAGTAACACACATTAACACACAGTAACACACAGTAACACACAGTAACACACAGTAACACACATTAACACATTAACACACATTAACACACAGTAACACACTGTAACACACTGTAACACACATTAACACACATTAACACACAGTAACACACTGTAACACACTGTAACACACAGTAACACATATACACTGTAACACACAGTAACACACAGTAACACACAGTAACACACAGTAACACACATTAACACACAGTAACACACATTAACACACAGTAACACACTGTAACACACATTAACACTATAACACACTGTAACACACAGTAACACACATTAACACACAGTAACACACATTAACACACAGTAACACACAGTAACACACAGTAACACACATTAACACACAGTAACACACTGTAACACACTGTAACACACAGTAACACACAGTAACACACATTAACACACATTAACACACATTAACACACAGTAACACACTGTAACACACATTAACACACATTAACACACAGTAACACACATTAACACACAGTAACACATATTAACACATTAACACACAGTAACACACAGTAATATTAACACATAGTAATACACATTAATACACAGTAACATATATTAACATAATATTAAATACAGTAACATATATTAATACACATTAACACATAGTAACACATAGTAATACATTAATACACTGTAACACATAGTAACACACATTAATACACTGTAACACATATATATATTAATACACAGTAACACATAGTAATACACATTAACACACAGTAACACATTAACACACAGTAACACACATTAACACATATGTAATACACTGTAACACACATTAACACACAGTAATACATTAACACACTGTAACATACATTAACACATATTAACACAGTAACACACAGTAACACACATTAATATTAACACACAGTAACACACATTAACACACTGTAACACATTAACACACAGTAACACACAGTAACACACATTAATATTATTAGTAACACACTGTAACACACATTAACACACATTAACACACATTAACACACTGTAACACATTAAATACATTAACACATAGTAACACACTGTAACACACATTAACACACAGTAACACACTGTAACACATTAACACACTGTAACACATTAACACACATTAACACATAGTAATAACACACAGTAACACACATAATAATATGTAATATATATAACACATTAATATTAACATACATTAACACACTGTAACACACATTAACACACATTAACACACAGTAACACATTACACATAACACACTGTAATACATATTAACACACTGTAACACACTGTAACACATAGTAACACACAGTATACACATATTAACACACAGTAACACATATTAACACAGTAACACATAGTAAACACATATAATATAACACTGTAACACACATTAACACACTGTAACACACTGTAACACACATTAACACACAGTAACACACAGTAACACACATTAACACACAGTAACACACAGTAACACACATTAACACACAGTAACACACTGTAACACACTGTAACACACAGTAACACACAGTAACACACAGTAACACACTGTAACACACAGTAACACAGTAACACACATTAACACACATTAACACACAGTAACACACAGTAACACACAGTAACACACATTAACACACATTAACACACTGTAACACATATTAATACACTGTAACACACTGTAACACACATTAACACACAGTAACACACAGTAACACTCAGTAACACACATTAACACACAGTAACACACAGTAACACACATTAACACACTGTAACACACATTAACACACAGTAACACACTGTAACACACATTAACACACAGTAACACATTAACACACATTAACACACATTAACACACTGTAACACACTGTAACACACATTAACACACATTAACACACAGTAACACACTGTAACACACATTAACACACTGTAACACACATTAACACACATTAACACACATTAACACACAGTAACACACAGTAACACACATTAACACACTGTAACACACATTAACACACTGTAACACACTGTAACACACATTAACACACAGTAACACACTGTAACACACATTAACACACAGTAACACACAGTAACACACATTAACACACTGTAACACACATTAACACACAGTAACACACATTAACACACAGTAACACACATTAATACATAGTAACATACATACACATATTAACACATTAATACACTGTAACACATAGTAATAATACAGTAATATTAATAACACACTGTAACACACTGTAACACATTAATACATAGTAACACATTAATACACATAACACATTAATATAATAATACATAGTAACACACATTAACACTGTAACACACAGTAACACACATGTAACACACAGTAACACATTAATACACAGTAACACATAGTAACACACTGTAACATATTATATAACACACAGTAACAGTAACACACATTAATATATTAACACACTGTAACACATTAACACACAGTAACACACATTAACACACAGTAACACACATTAACACACATTAACACACTGTAACACATTAACACACTGTAACACATTAACACACAGTAACACATTACACACTGTAACACACGTAACACACTAATACATTAACACACAGTAACACACTGTAATACATTATACACATTAACATAGTAACACACAGTAACACACAGTAACACACATTAACACACAGTAACACACATTAACACACAGTAACACACATTAACACATATTAACACACAGTAACACACATTAACACACTGTAACACACATTAACACACAGTAACACACAGTAACACACAGTAACACACAGTAACACACATTAACACACTGTAACACACATTAACACACAGTAACACACAGTAACACACATTAACACACAGTAACACACTGTAACACACAGTAACACACAGTAACACACATTAATATTACAGTAACACAGTAACACACAGTAACACACATTAACACACAGTAACATTAACACACAGTAACACACATTATCACACAGTACCACACTGTACCACATTAACACAGTAACACATAGTAACACACTGTAACACACATTAACACACAGTAACACATTAACACACAGTAACACACAGTAACACACAGTAATACACTGTAACACACAGTAACACACATTAACACACATTAACACACAGTAACACACAGTAACACACAGTAACACACAGTAACACACATTAACACACTGTAACACACATTAACACATAGTAACACATTAACACACAGTAACACATTAACACACAGTAACACACATTAACACACAGTAACACATATAACACACAGATTAACACACATTAACACACAGTAACACACATTAACACACAGTAACACACTGTAACACACATTAACACACAGTAACACACATTAACACACTGTAACACACATTAACACACTGTAACACACATTAACACACAGTAACACACTGTAACACACAGTAACACACATTAACACACATTAACACACATTAACACACTGTAACACACATTAACACACAGTAACACACAGTAACACACATTAACACAGTAACACACATTAACACACAGTAACACACAGTAACACATTAACACACAGTAACACATAGTAACATATTAACACTGTAATACATTACACACAGTAACACACAGTAACACACATTAACACACAGTAACACACATTAACACACAGTAACACACATTAACACACAGTAACACACATTAACACACAGTAACACACATTAACACACTGTAACACACATTAATACACAGTAACACACATTAACACACAGTAACACACTGTAACACACAGTAACACACTGTAACACACATTAACACACAGTAACACACAGTAACACACATTAACACACTGTAACACACATTAATACACAGTAACACACAGTAACACACATTAACACACAGTAACACACAGTAACACACAGTAACACACAGTAATTACACATACATTAATACACATTAACACATTAACACACTGTAACACACATTAACACACATTAACACACAGTAACATTAACACAGTAACACACAGTAACACACATTAACACACATTAACATATTAACACACAGTAACATAACACATAGTAACACACAGTAACACACATTAACACAGTAACATATTAACACACAGTAACACACATTAACACACAGTAACACACTGTAATACACAGTAAACACATTAACACACTGTAACACATACATAGTAACACATAGTAACACACTGTAACACATAAATACAGTAACACACTGTAACACATAACACACAGTAACACACATTAACACACAGTAACACACATTAACACACTGTAACACACTGTAACACACAGTAATACATATTAACACACTGTAATATTACATTAACACACATAACATAATACACAGTAACACACAGGAACACGGTAACATACAGTAACACACAGTAACATAGTAACACAGTAACACACGGTAACACACAGTAACACAGTTACACACAGTAACACACAGTAACAGACAGTAACACACAGTAACACACTGTAACAGACATTAACACAGTAACACATAGTAACACACATTAACACATAGTAACACACAGTAACACACATTAACACACTGTAACACATTAACACACTGTAACACATATTAACACACTGTAATATATATAACACACATATTAATATTACAGTAACACACATTAACACACTGTAACACACAGTAACACACAGTAACACACTGTAACACACAGTAACACACAGTAACACACTGTAACACACAGTAACACACAGTAACACACTGTAACACACATTAACACACAGTAACACACTGTAACACACAGTAACACACAGTAACACACTGTAACACACAGTAACACACAGTAACACACAGTAACACACATTAACACACAGTAACACACATTAACACACAGTAACACACATTAACACACAGTAACACACAGTAACACATTAACACACAGTAACACACTGTAACACACAGTAACACACAGTAACACACATTAACACACTGTAAACACATTAACACAGTAACACATGTAACACACAGTAACACACATTAACACACTGTAACACACGTTAACACATAATATGTAACACATTAACACACAGTAACACACATTAACACACACATAGTAACACACAGTAACACACAGTAAACACATTAACACACATAACACAGTAACACACAGTAACACATTAACACAGTAACACACGTAACACACAGTAACACACAGTAACACAGTAACACACATTAACACACTGTAACACACAGTAACACACAGTAACACACATTAACACACTGTAACACACAGTAACACACAGTAACACACATTAACACACTGTAACACACTGTAACACACATTAACACACAGTAACACACAGTAACACACAGTAACACACATTAACACACAGTAACACACAGTAACACACTGTAACACAACACTGTAACACACATTAACACACTGTGACACACATTAACACAGTAACACACAGTAACACACTGTGACACACATTAACACACAGTAACACACATTAACACACAGTAACACACATTAACACACAGTAACACACAGTAACACACATTAACACACAGTAACACACATTAACACACTGTAACACATATTAACACAGTAACACACATTAATACACACATTAACACACTGTAACACACAGTAACACACTAACACATTAACACACAGTAACACACACTGTAACACACAGTAACACACAGTAACACACATTAACACACAGTAACACATTAACACACTGTAACACACAGTAATACACTGTAACACATAGTAACACATAACACTGTAACACACATTAACACAGTAACACATAACACAGTAACACACATTAACAGACAGTAACACACTGTAACACACTGTAACAGACAGTAACACACTGTAACACACAGTAACACACATTAACACACAGTAACACATTAACACACATTAACACAGTAACACACAGTAACACACTGTAACAACACACATTAACACATTAACACTGTAACACATTAACATTAACACACAGTAACACACTGTAACACACTGTAACACACAATAACACACATTAACATACACACAATAACACACATTAACACACATCAAAACACAATAACACACATTAACACACATCAACACACAATAACACACATCAACACACAGTAACACACTGTAACACACATTAACACACAGTAACACACATTAACACACAGTAACACACATTAACACACTGTAACACACCATTAACACACATTAACACACAGTAACACATTAACACATTAACACAGTAACACACAGTAACACATATTAACACACAGTAACACATTGTAACACACAGTAACATATTAACACACTGTAACAGACAATAACACACATTAACACACTGTAACACATTAACACACAGTAACACAGTAACACACATTAACACACAGTAACACACTGTAACACACAGTAACACACTGTAACACACAGTAACACACTGTAACACACAGTAACACACAGTAACACACATTAACACACAGTAACACACATTAACACACAGTAACACACATTAACACACAGTAACACACAGTAACACACTGTAACACACATTAACACACAGTAACACACATTAACACACAGTAACACACAGTAACACACATTAACACACTGTAACACACAGTAACACACATTAACACAGTAACACACATTAACACACAGTAACACACAGTAACACACAGTAACACACAGTAACACACAGTAACACACAGTAACACACATTAACACACAGTAACACACATTAACACACAGTAACACACAGTAACACACAGTAACACACTGTAACACACAGTAACACACAGTAACACACAGTAACACACAGTAACACACATTAACACACAGTAACACACATTAACACACAGTAACACACAGTAACACACTGTAACACACTGTAACACACAGTAACACACAGTAACACACTGTAACACACAGTAACACACATTAACACACAGTAACACACAGTAACACACATTAACACACAGTAACACACTGTAACACACAGTAACACACAGTAACACATTAACACACAGTAACACACATTAACACACTGTAACACACAGTAACACACAGTAACACATATTAACACACAGTAACACACAGTAACACACATTAACACACTGTAACACATAGTAACACATAGTAACACATATTAACACACAGTAACACACATTAACACACTGTAACACACATTAACACACTGTAACACACATTAACACACATTAACACACAGTAACACACATTAACACACTGTAACACACAGTAACACACATTAACACACAGTAACACACTGTAACACACAGTAACACACAGTAACACACATTAACACACATTAACACACAGTAACACACATTAACACACTGTAACACACTGTAACACACAGTAACACACATTAACACACTGTAACACACAGTAACACACAGTAACACACTGTAACACACAGTAACACACATTAACACACAGTAACACACATTAACACACAGTAACACACAGTAACACACAGTAACACACTGTAACACACATTAACACACAGTAACACACATTAACACACAGTAACACACAGTAACACACAGTAACACACATTAACACACAGTAACACACTGTAACACACATTAACACACAGTAACACACTGTAACACACAGTAACACACAGTAACACACATTAACACACAGTAACACACATTAACACACAGTAACACACTGTAACACACAGTAACACACAGTAACACACTGTAACACACAGTAACACACAGTAACACACTGTAACACACAGTAACACAGTAACACACAGTAACACACATTAACACTGTAACACACAGTTACACACAGTAACACACAACACACAGTAACACACAGGAACACGGTAACATACAGTAACACACAGTAACATAGTAACACAGTAACACACGGTAACACACAGTAACACAGTAACACACAGTAACACACAGGAACACAGTAACACACATTAACACACAGTAACACACTGTAACACACTGTAACACACTGTAACACACTTTAACACTGTAACACACTGTAACACAGTAACACAGTAACACACTGTAACACACAGTAACACACAGTAACACACATTAACACACAGTAACACACATTAACACACTGTAACACACAGTAACACACTGTAACACACTGTAACACACAGTAACACACAGTAACACACTGTAACACAGTAACACACATTAACACACTGTAACACACAGTAACACACTGTAACACACATTAACACACAGTAACACACAGTAACACACATTAACACACTGTAACACACAGTAACACACATTAACACACAGTAACACACATTAACACACTGTAACACACAGTAACACACTGTAACACACAGTAACACACATTAACACACTGTAACACACAGTAACACACTGTAACACACAGTAACACACAGTAACACACATTAACACACAGTAACACACATTAACACACTGTAACACACAGTAACACACAGTAACACACTGTAACACACAGTAACACACAGTAACACACTGTAACACACATTAACACACAGTAACACACAGTAACACATATTAACACACAGTAACACACATTAACACACTGTAACACACATTAACACACAGTAACACACATTAACACACAGTAACACACAGTAACACATTAACACACAGTAACACACACAACATTAACACACATTAACACACAGTAACACACTGTAACACCTTAACACACAGTAACACACAGTAACACAGTAACACACTGTAACACAGTAACACACATTAACACACAGTAACACACATTAACACACAGTAACACACAGTAACACACAGTAACACACTGTAACACACAGTAACACACTGTAACACAGTAACACACTGTAACACACTGTAACACACTAGTAACACACTGTAACACACAGTAACACACAGTAACACACAGTAACACACAGTAACACACTGTAACACACAGTAACACACAGTAACACACAGTAACACACAGTAACACACATTAACACACTGTAACACACAGTAACACACATTAACACACAGTAACACACAGTAACACACTGTAACACACTGTAACACACAGTAACACTGTAACACACAGTAACACACATTAACACACAGTAGCACACTGTAACACACAGTAACACACTGTAACACAGTAACACACAGTAACACACATTAACACACTGTAACACACAGTAACACACAGTAACACATATTAACACACAGTAACACACAGTAACACACATTAACACACATTAACACACATTAACACACAGTAACATACAGTAACACACAGTAGCACACAGTAACACACTGTAACACACAGTAACACACAGTAACACACTGTAACACACTGTAACACACTGTAACACACAGTAACACACATTAACACACAGTAACACACATTAACACACTGTAACACATTAACACACAGTAACACACATTAACACTGTAACACACATTAACACACAGTAACACACATTAACACACTGTAACACACTGTAACACACATTAACACACTGTAACACACAGTAACACACAGTAACACACTGTAACACACTGTAACACACTGTAACACACAGTAACACACAGTAACACACAGTAACACACTGTAACACATTAACACACATTAACACACATCAACACACATCAACACACTAACTAACATACACACAGTAACACACAGTAACACACAGTAACACACAGTAACACACAGTAACACACAGTAACACACACTGTAACACTGTAACACACAGTAACACACTGTAACACAGTAACACATTAACACACTGTAACACACAGTAACACACATAAACACTAACACAGTAACACACAGTAACACACAGTAACACAGTAACACACAGTAACACACAGTAACACACATAACACAGTAACACACATGTAATAACACACTGTAACACACATTAACACACAGTAACACATTAACACACTGTAACACACATTACACAACACACAGTAACACACAGTAACACACTGTAACACACATTAACACACATTAACACACAGTAACACATTAACATAACACAGTAACACACAGTAACACATAACACACAGTAACACACTGTAACACATAGTAACACACAGTAACACACATTAACACACAGTAACACACATTAACACACTTAACACATGTAACACAGTAACACACAGTAACACACTGTAACACACTGTAACACATTAACACACAGTAACACACAGTAATACACATTAACACACAGTAACACACATTAACACACTGTAACACACAGTAACACACACAGTAACACACAGTAACACATTAACACACATAACACACTGTAACACACAGTAACACAGTAACACACATTAACACACTCTAACACACATTAACACACTGTAACACTCTGTAACACATTAACACACTGTAACACACAGTAACACACATAACACACTGTAACACACATTAACACACATTAACACACATTAACACACAGTAACACACTGTAACACACAGTAACACACTGTAACACACTGTAACACACAGTAACACACTGTAACACACTGTAACACACAGTAACACTGTAACACACAGTAACACACTGTAACACACAGTAACACACATTAACACACAGTAACACACTGTAACACACTGTAACACACATTAACACACATTAACACACACAGTAACACACATTAACACATGTAACACACAGTAACACACCACATTAACACACTGTAACACACTAACACACAGTAACACACAGTAACACACAGTAACACACAGTAACACACAGTAACACACAGTAACACACTGTAACACACAGTAACACACAGTAACACACTGTAACACACATTAACACACTGTAACACACATTAACACACAGTAACACACATTAACACACAGTAACACACTGTAACACACATTAACACACAGTAACACACTGTAACACACAGTAACACACTGTAACACACAGTAACACACAGTAACACACTGTATTTAGTAACACACAGTAACACACAGTAACACACAGTAACACACATTAACACACAGTAACACACAGTAACACAGTAACACACAGTAACACACATTAACACACTGTAACACACAGTAACACACATTAACACACATTAACACACTGTAACACACATTAACACACAGTAACACACAGTAACACACTGTAACACACTGTAACACACAGTAACACACATTAACACAGTAACACACATTAACACACATTAACACTGATAACACACACTAACACCTGTAACACAGTAACACACAGTAACACACTGTAACACACAGTAACACACAGTAACACACATTAACACACAGTAACACACACAGTAACACACACAGTAACACACACAGTAACACAGTAACACACATTGTACACACGTAACACATTAACACACAGTAACACACTGTAACACACATTAACACACAGTAACACACATTAACACACTGTAACACACATTAATACACAGTAACACACAGTAACACACATTAACACAGTAACACACAGTAACACAGTAACACACAGTAACACACTGTAACACACAGTAACACACATTAACACACAGTAACACACAGTAACACACAGTAACAGACTGTAACACACTGTAACACACAGTAACACACTGTAACACACTGTAACACACAGTAACACACTGTAACACACTGTAACACACAGTAACACACTGTAACACACAGTAACACACAGACATTAACACACAGTAACACACAGTAACACACAGTAACACAGTAACACTGTAACACACACAGTAACACACAGTAACACACATTAACACACTGTAACACACATTAACACACAGTAACACACAGTAACACACATTAACACACTGTAACACACAGTAACACACATTAACACACTGTAACACACATTAACACACAGTAACACACTGTAACACACTGTAACACACTGTAACACACAGTAACACACTGTAACAGACAGTAACACACAGTAACACACAGTAACACACTGTAACACACATTAACACACTGTAACACATGTAACACACAGTACACACAGTACACACTGTAACACTAACACACACACACGGTAACACTAACTAACACACTGTAACACACAGTAACACACTGTAACACACAGTAACACACAATGTAACACACTGTAACACACTGTAACACACTGTAACACACAGTAACACACTGTAACACACATTAACACACAGTAACACACAGTAACACACATTAACACACAGTAACACACTGTAACACACAGTAACACACTGTAACACACTGTAACACACAGTAACACACAGTAACACACATTAACACACTGTAACACACTGTAACACACATTAACACACAGTAACACACTGTAACACACAGTAACACAGTAACACGGTACTGTAACACACAGTAACACAGTAACGTAACACACAGTAACACACTGTAACACCTGTAACACACATTAACACACAGTAACACACTGTAACACATTAACACACTGTAACACACTGTAACACACAGTAAACACTGTAACACAGTACACACAGTAACACACTGTAACAGACAGTAACACATTAACACACATTAACACACAGTAACACACAGTAACACACTGTAACACAGTGTAACACTGTAACACACAGTAACACGTAACACACTGTAACACACACGTTAACACACATTAACACACAGTAACACACTGTAACACACAGTAACCACACAGTAACACAGTAACACACATTAACACACTGTAACACACAGTAACACACAGTAACACACTGTAACACACATTAACACACAGTAACACACAGTAACACACATTAACACACTGTAACAGACAGTAACACACAGTAACACACTGTAACACAGTAACACACAGTAACACACAGTAACACACTGTAACACACAGTAACACACTGTAACACACAGTAACACACTGTAACACACTGTAACACACAGTAACACACAGTAACACACTGTAACACACTGTAACACACTGTAACACACAGTAACACACATTAACTTAACACACTGTAACACACTGTAACACACAGTAACACACATTAACACACATTAACACACAGTAACACACTGTAACAGTAACACACAGTAACACACTGTGTAACACACTGTAACAACAGTAACACACAGTAACACACAGTAACACTGTAACACACAGTAACACACTGTAACACACAGTAACACACATTAACACACTGTAACACACATTAACACACAGTAACACACAGTAACACACTGTAACACACTGTAACACACTGTAACACACAGTAACACAGTAACACACTATTAACACACTGTAACACACTGTAACACATAACATACACACAGTAACACAGTAACACACTAACACACAGTAACACACTGTAACACACTGTAACACACTGTAACACAGTAACACACTGTAACACACTGTAACATAACAGTAACACACACTGTAACACACATTAACACACATTACTGTAACACACTGTAACACACAAACACTGTAACACACTGTAACACACACACAGTAACACACTGTAACATCTGTAACACACTGTAACACACAGTAACACACAATACACACTGTAACACATGTAACACACATTAACACATTAACACACTGTAACACATAACACTTAACACATTAACACACTGTAACACACTGTAACACACATTAACACACAGTAACACACAGTAACACACTGTAACACCACATTGTAACACGTAACACACATTAACACACAGTAACACATAACACACTGTTAACACATTAACACACAGTAACACACTACAGTACACTGTAACACACAGTAACACACTGTAACACACATTAACACACATTAACACACAGTAACACACAGTAACACACATTAACACACAGTAACACACTGTAACACACAGTAACACACATTAACACACAGTAACAGTAATACACACTGTAACATAATACAGTAACACATTAACACACAGTAAATATTAACACATTAACACAGTAACACACAGTAACACATTAACATTAATAATATTAACACACTGTAACACACAATAACACGGTAACATTAACACACAGTAACACACTGTAACACACTGCCACATTGTAACATTATTAACATTAACACACAGTAACACACTGTAACACACTGTAACACACAGTAACACACATTAACACACAGTAACACACTGTAACACACATTAACACACAGTAACACACAGTAACACACAGTAACACACTGTAACACACATTAACACACTGTAACAGACAGTAACACACATTAACACACAGTAACACACAGTAACACACTGTAACACACTGTAACACACTGTGAAGACACACACAGGATGTGTTATTTCTTTCACTTGGAAGTGAGGCAGAAGTGTTTTCCTGCTCAGATGCGTCGTGGTTCCATGGAGGAAACATCACAACAATACCTTGTGTGATGTAAACAACAACAACTCTTCTTTGGATACAAGTCTTCATTCTAACTTTTCACTTAAAATTACACTTTTTTTCTCCATATTTTCATCCTTCTTGATGTTGGACGTCAGCGCGGAGCACGTGGATGTTCTGGGTTTCATCGTGGGCCCTCTGCAAAGAAAGGAAAGGATGAATCCGGTCTGTGAGAAGGGTTTGAAGAAGGCAAGAGTACACACACCCACCCACACACACACACACACACACACACACACACACACACACACACACACACACACACACACACACACACACACACACACACACACACACACACACACACACACACACAGGGAAAAGGAACGTGAGAAAAGAACGAGAGGGAGATTAACACACTAATCCAATATCCGATGCTCCTGGACGGAGGAGCGGCTGTTGAATGATTCTCTCTCTCTCTCTCTCTCTCTCACACACACACACACACACACCTATACATGAGACACTGTAGAGGGAGGGGTGGGGGGGGGCTGAAGGATCCGTCCTGTAAGCATTATCCCGGCTCACACTCACATAGCCATCGTCCTCCAGGCCTCATGAGGTCGTCCACTTCTCACACTCGCAGTTTAAAAAGTTGCTGCTAATGTACGTACATGTGTGTGTGTGTGTGTGGGTGTGTGTGTGTGATTATGTGGTTCGGCTAAACCACTTCCTGTAGTTCCTAGAGAATCCTGTTCTCGGAAACCATTAACTAAATCACTTTCCCCCCCGATGGCACACAGGGAACCCAGGGTTCTGTCCATTGAAGCCTTCTGATTGGCGGCTGCAGAGATGATGAGATTAAAGAGCAGTTTGGCCGTGTGGAACTCCCGAGGACACGGAACATGTTCAAGAGTTTAAAATCTACACAGTCAAGAGTTTATAATGTATAAATTCACATTGCAAAGAGTAACTCTGGTCCATGTTGAGGTTACCTTCATGCATTTAGCTACAGTTGGTAATCAAGGAAACTAAAAGTATTTGCATTGTTTTATATAACATTTTTATATTTTTTACAAAGTTTGCACTTTTTCTTACACTATTTCATCTATTCCTTCTGCCTGATATTTCAGTGACACATGTGACTGCATGATGAATAAATATCCACTTAAAAAAAAACTTTTTACAAACTAGACTTCAGCTTTACGCTAACCCTAACCCCAACCCCAACCCTAACCCTAACTCTAACCCTGACCCTAATAATAAAGTAATACCATAAGTAATACTTTAATTAATAATATAAGTAATACTATAAGTAATAATATAAATAATACCATAAGTAATAATATAAGTAATAATATAAGTAATACTATTAGTAATAATATAAGTAATAATATTAGTAATAATATAAGTAATACTATAAGTAATAATATAAATAATACCATAAGTAATAATATAATTAATAATATAAGTAATACTATTTGTAATAATTTAAGTAATAATATAAGTAATAATATAAGTAACACCATAAGTAATAATATAAGTACTAATATAAGTAGTAATATAAGTAATACCATGTGTAATACTATTAGTAATACTATAAGTAATACTATAATAATAATATAAGTAATAATATAAGTAATACTAAATTCAAGTGCCATGAGGTGTTAATATACTTTGTCCTTCTGAGTCTGTGTTTCACAATATACAATATATACGACCCTTCAGTCATCACAATTAACACAATTCATACCTGAATTTCATTTTAGTGATTTAATCTCAAGATTCTTTAAGACCATGAGGAATAAAAATCTACTTTAAAACTAGACTCCATCTTTATTCTCACGTCATTAAAAGTGAACACACACACACACACACACACATATCTGTGACTTCTATCTGTGGGTCGAGGCACACACTCCCTCTCGACTGTCGTCGGGCGCAGCCGGCGGCGGCGGCTCCGTGACCTTCGAGAACAGTGAACGCACCACGAGAACTTCACGGGAGGAGGAAAGGTCAGCCGGCGGGAACAAGAGAGGGCCGGCGGAGCCGAGAGGAAACATCGAACCGGGGTGAGACATGCCAACACACACACACATACACACACACACACACACACACACACACACACACACACACACACACACACACACACACACACACACACACACACACACACACACACACACGAGGAAACATGACTTGGCTTCTCTCCTCCTATAGGTCGGTGTGAGTTGTTTCTGGTGGTTGCCGTGGCGATGTTCCTCGTTGCTCATCATGTTGACAGATGTGTGTTAACAGGAAGAAGAAGAAGAAGTGACCATGTGATGTTTACAAAGGTCTCCTCTCCTCCTCTCCTTCTCTCTCCTCTCATCTCCTCTCCTCTCCTCCCCTTTCCTCTCCTCTCCAAGTCTCTCATCTCCTCTCCTCTCCTCCCCTTTCCTCTCCTCTCATCTCCTCTCCTCCCCTTTCCTCTCCTCTCTCTCCTCACCTCTCCTCCCCTTTCCTCTCCTCTCATCTCCTCTCCTCCACCTTCCTCTCCTCATGTGACCAGATGAACAATAGATGTAAAACCCGTATTAATCATTATACATCGATTCATTCCCCTGAGTCCAGTATGAAGCCTCATTGTGGATCACAAAGCTGACACACACACACACACACACACACACACACACACACACACACACACACACACACACACACACACACACACACACACACACACACACACACACACACACACACGTGAATGGGTACACTCCCACTGCATACTGGAAACACACATGCCAGGGAACCAATAATAATAATAATAATAATCATTTATTTTATATAGCGCTTCTCAAGGCATGCCGACATCCCGAAGTCGCTTTACAGAGTCCAGTAGTCACACACACAGTCATCCCGGTGGTGGTAAGCTACATCAGTAGCCACAGCTGCCCTGGGGCAGACTGACGGAAGCGTGGCAGCCAATCAGCGCCTACGGCCCCTCCGACCACCACCAACACTCATTCACATCCATACGAACCGGGGCACACACACACACAGACACACACACACACACAGACACACACACCCACTCACACAACACACACAAACATGCACACAATGGCCCTGACTTCCTGTGAAGTCATACCTGTTACATAAGTCTCTCTCTCTCTCACCCCCCCTCTCTCGTTACGTGAAGCGAGCGACTTTGAATCCAAATCTAGAAGAAGACTAACCGGCAGTTTGTAATCTCCATGTTGGATTTTGGGGAAATTAAAGCAAGATCCTCTCACTACGTCCTGACATGAATAATTTGTGAGACTAACTAGCCTCTAACTATCCTCTAACTAGCCTCTTTGTGAGACTAACTAGCCTCTAACTAGCCTCTAACCAGTCTCTAACCAGCATCTTTGTGAGACGAACTAGCCTCTTTGTGTGACTAACTAACCTCTAACTAGCCTCTTTGTGAGACTAACTAGCCTCTAACCAGCCTCTAACTAGCCTCTTTGTGAGACTAACTAGCCTCTAACCAGCCTCTAACTAGCCTCTTTGTGAGACTAACTAGCCTCTAACCAGCCTCTTTGTGAGACTAACTAGCCTCTAACCAGCCTCTAACTAGCCTCTTTGTGAGACTAACTAGCCTCTAACTAGCCTCTAACCAGTCTCTAACCAGCCTCTTTGTGAGACTAACTAGCCTCTTTGTGTGACTAACTAACCTTTAACAAGCCTCTTTGTGAGACTAACTAGCCTCTAACTAGCCTCTAACCAGCCTCTAACTAGCCTCTTTGTGAGACTAACTAGCCTCTAACTAGCCTCTAACCAGCCTATAACTAGCCTCTTTGTGAGACTAACTAGCCTCTAACTATCCTCTAACCAGCCTCTAACTAGCCTATTTGTGAGACTAACTAACCTCTAACAAGCCTCTTTGTGAGACTAACTAGCCTCTAACTAGCCTCTAACCAGCCTCTAACTAGCCTCTTTGTGAGACTAACTAGCCTCTAACCAGCCTCTTTGTGAGACTAACTAGCCTCTTTGTGTGACTAACTAGCCTCTAACTAGCCTCTTTGTGTGACTAACTAGCCTCTAACTAGCGTCTAATTAGCCTCTAACTAGCCTCTTTGTGTGAGTAACTAGCCTGTAACTAGCCTCTAATTAGCCTCTAACTCTAACTAACCTCTTTGTGAGACTAACTACATGACCCACAGGCTGGTTGTTCTACGTTTAATCGTCCACCATTACTCAGTTTCTTGCGTGTCTTCACTGCCTCTCAGAAGCAGCAGCTCGTAACTCGTGGCTCGTAACTCGTGGCTCGTAACTCGTAGCTCGTGGCTCGTGGCTCGTGGCTCGTAGCTCGTAGCTCGTGGCTCGTAGCTCGTAGCTCGTGGCTCGTGGCTCGTGACTCGTGACTCGTGGCTCGTAGCGCGTAACTCGTGGCTCGTAGCTCATGGCCCGTGACTCGTGGCTCGTGACTCGTAGCTCGTGGCTCGTAGCTCGTGGCTCGTAGCTCGTAGCTCGTGGCTCGTGACTCGTAGCTCGTGGCTCGTGGCCCGTAGCTCGTGGCTCGTGGCCCGTGGCTCGTGGCCCGTGACTCGTGGCTCGTGGCTCGTAGCGCGTAGCTCGTAACTCGTGACTCGTGGCTCGTAGCTCATGGCCCGTGACTCGTGGCTCGTGACTCGTAGCTCGTAGCTCGTGGCTCGTAGCTCGTGACTCGTGGCTCGTGGCTCGTGGCTCGTGGCTCGTGGCTCGTGGCTCGTGGCTCGTGACTCGTGGCTCGTGGCTCGTGGCCCGTGACTCGTGGCTCGTGGCTCGTGGCTCGTAGCTCGTGGCTCGTGGCTCGTGGCCCGTGACTCGTGGCTCGTGGCTCGTAGCTCGTGACTCGTGACTCGTGGCTCGTGGCTCGTAGCTCGTGGCTCGTGACCCGTGGCTCGTGGCCCGTGGCTCGTGGCTCGTGGCCCGTGACTCGTGGCTCGTGGCCCGTGGCTCGTGGCTCGTGGCCCGTGGCTCGTTGCTCGTGGTTTGTGGCTCGTGGCTCGTAGCTCGTGGCCCGTAGCCCGTGGCTCGTGGCTCGAGGCTCGTGGCTCGTGGCTCGTGACTCGTGGCTCGTGGCTCGTGGCCCGTGGCTCGTGGCTCGTGACTCGTGGCTCGTGGCCCGTGGCTCGTGGCTCGTGGCTCGTGACTCGTGGCTCGTGGCCCGTGACTCGTGGCTCGTGGCTCGTGGCTCGTGACTCGTGGCTCGTGGCTCGTAGCTGGCCCGTGGCTCGTGGCTCGTGGCCCGTGGCTCGTGGCCCGTGGCTCGTGGCTCGTGGCCCGTGGCTCGTGGCTCGTGGCCCGTGGCTCGTGGCCCGTGGCTCGTGGTTCGTGGCTCGTGGCTCGTAGCTCGTGGCCCGTGGCTCGTGGCTCGTGGCTCGTGGCTCGTGGCTCGTGGCTCGTGGCTCGTGGCTCGTGGCTCGTGGCTCGTGGCTCGTGGCCGGTGGCTCGTGGCTCGTGGCTCGTGGCTCGTGGCTCGTGGCTCGTGGCCCGTAGCTCGTGGCTCGTGGCTCGTAGCTCGTGGCTCGTGGCTCGTGGCTCGTGGCTCGTGGCTCGTAGCTCGTGGCCCGTGGCTGGCTCGTGGCCCGTGGCTCGTGGCTCGTAGCTCGTGGCTCGTGGCTCGTGGCTCGTGGCTCGTGGCTCGTAGCTCGTGGCCCGTGGCTCGTGGCCCGTAGCTCGTGGCTCGTGGCTCGTAGCTCGTGGCCCGTGGCTCGTGGCTCGTGGCTCGTGGCTCGTGGCTCGTGGTTTGTGGCTCGTGGCTCCTCAGTGACTCTTTAGTCTTTCATGCTGTTTCCTTTTCTTTCTTTTGTTTGTTGCATAACTTCATACTTTACGTGGCTTATAAGAGTTATAAAAGTGACTTAGTCATCCGCAGGAGCGTTTCCTCCAGGTCACTCCCTACACATCACTGAACTCTTCACTTTAATCCATTTTAATACACTTACATACACTTTAATACACTCAAATACACTTTAATACACTTTAATACACTTTAATAGAACTGTAATACACTTTAATACACTTTAATACACTTTAATAGAACTGTAATACACTTAAATACACTTAAATACACTTTAATACACTTAAATACATGTCACTCTTCACTTTAATACACTTAAATACACTTAAATACATTTAAATACATGTCACTCTTCACTTTAAAACACTTAAATACACTTAAATACATGTCACTCTTCACTTAAATACACTTAACTACAAAAACTCTTCACTTTAAATACACATAAATAGACGTAACTTTTTACTTCAATACATTTAAATACATGTGTCACTTTAAACTGACTTCCACTGGTTAAAGTTGTGAAACCTGTCCGTCAGGGCACTGTATCTTATTTATATTCTTAATTCTCGCACTGTGTTGATTGTTGTTCATGTTATTGTCGTGAAAACATAAATGGGACTAAAAGGTTCTGATTCTGACATTTCTACTTGAAGAGAAAACTTAATGATTGGTGCACACTTTTCTCTTGGAAGCAGTAATTAAAGTAGTAAAGTAGTAAAGTATTTCTCAACCCTGTTAAAAACAGTTGAGAGCCCCGTGAGGAGGAGGAGGAGGAGGAGGAGGAGGATATGAGATCAGCTGCGTCGTGGAGGATGATGTTTACCATCTATTGGAATCATGAGTATGAAAACGTCACTTTAGAAAAGAGAAAACGACATGATGGATTAGGACGAGGACCTTTTCCTCTTCTACGTGCACACACACACACACACACACACACACACACACACACACACAGTTCACGTCCAACGCCTGCACATGTACGTGTGTGTGTGTGTGTGTGTGTGTGTGTGTGTGTGTGTGCGTCTGTTCTGAGTGCAACACACAGCCAGGAGATAAACGCGCGCGCTGTTGTTGTGGCGGCGCTGGCCCGGCTCCAGAGGAAGTGCTTGGCTTTGACAATGCTCTCACCAGGAATGCACTGCAGGCCGCCGCCAAGGGGGCGTGGCCAAGGGGGCGTGGCACCGCTCCGGGGTCGGAAGCCAAGTTTTTTTGGGTCGGTTGGTTTTTTTTTTTTTTTTTGGGCCCCTCCGACGCCTCGGGGGACGGTTGTGCTCCTCTGTTGTTCAGAGAGAGAGAGAGAGAGAGAGAGAGAGAGAGAGAGGGAGAGAGAGAGAAAGAGAGAAGGTTTAGGTGTGTGTGTTCTTGTGAGCTTACTTTGTACACACTTGAATGAGTGTGTGTGTGTGTTTTGTCTTTGAGGGGAGGATCTGAATGGAATGCAACTGTTCCTTTACACATGTCCCCCCCCCCCTCCACAGGGCCTGTTGAAAACAGACACGCATCCATGACACACACACACACACACACACACACACACACACACACACACACACACACACACACACACACACACACACACACACACACACACACACACACACACTGAGGTTGTGTGGAATGGAAGGAAGTATCAAACTACCCCGGTGGAATACTTATGGAGGAGCAGAAGCTGCCCATTAGAATTCCAGACGCTCGCCGCTTAACTTGTGCAATAAGAACAATAACAGGATCACAACAGAAGAGAAGATAATATAATATAATACAATATAATATAATATAAGATAACATAAGATAATATAATATCTTATATATTATTATATAATATATATTTTTTAAGTCCCCTGACATGAAGTGGAAACGCTGTCTGATGGGTTTTTATTTTTTTATATATATATATTTTTAAGTGCCATTCTCCTTTTGTTGAACACTCCTGAGCAGCGACAGAAACGCACCATGTAGGTCAAAGGTCAAAACGGCCCCTGAGAAACATAATGTTGCCCCTGAAGTCACCATGGGGCAACAAATGACCTCATAATGTGCTCTAATAATTATGATAATTTAATAGTGTTGTTGTTGTTGTTGTTCTGTGTTGTGTGTGTCCTGTATGTACTTCCTGTACTAGGTGGGTACACACAAAAATCAATAAATATGATTTTTAATTATAAACAAACAAAGAAATAAATTATAATTGTTAATAGTTGTTTAAAAAAATGTAATAATCATAAATAACCATGAAGAAATAAGAATAAAATTGAATATGATTGTCTGATTTATGTTTTCTGTTGTTTTTTGTTATAAAAAACAACAGAAACAACGGAAACATCTTTGAATCACTCATTTACTGTAATCCTAAATAAGTTTATTTATTAGTTTTGAACAAAGGTTAAATGTTATTTCACAAGTTTCAAAAAGTGCCCCAATTTATTTTTAAATAATCCCCCTAAATAATCCGTGATGTCCTCCCTGGTCCCGAGGCTCCGGTCAGTGTGACGGAGGTCTGATGGGAGACGGAAACACAAGGCAGTAAAGGCCAGCGTGTGTGTGTGTGTGCGTGTGTGTGCACGTGTGTGTGTGTGCGCGTGTGTGTGTGTGTGTGATTGTGCGTGTGTGTGTGTGTGTGTGTGATTGTGCGTGTGTGTGTGTGTGCACGTGTGTGTGTGTGCGCGTGTGTGTGTGTGTGTGATTGTGCGTGTGTGTGTGTGATTGTGCGTGTGTGTGTGTGTGTGTGTGTGTGTGATTGTGCGTGTGTGTGTGTGTGAGCTGCAGACTGGCAGTGCCTGGTGATAAGGGGCCGTGGCCTGCGTGGCCCCTCTGAGGGGAAGTGATGCAAGACACTGGCTCTTTGTCTGGTGGCAGGACTTGGTGCCGTGCCAGAGGCCCCGCTGAATGGAGCGGGCCGGCTGGCTGGTTTGACTGGCTGACTGACTTCATGGTGGACTGACTGACTGACTGACTGACTGGCTGACTGACTGGCTGACTGACTGACTGGCTGACTGACTGGCTGACTGACTTCATGGTGGACTGACTGACTGACTGGCTGACTGACTGACTGACTGACTGACTGGCTGATCTCTGAGGTTCTCGTTGACCCTCTTAGATCGGACCAGCTTCTCAGAATCCCCAAAACAACCGCTCCTCCTCAGCTCCTCTGGTCCTTGTCCTCCTCCCGCTGTCCCAGCAGCTCCCCCCCCCCCATGCCCCCCCCCCACACACACACACCACTTCCCAAGTGTTGAAGTGTGTGTTTTTCCTGCAGCTCGAGCCGCCCTGTCACACTTAAGTTCATTTTACTTTTGAATTCCACAGAGAGGAAAAAGAGAGAGGGGAGAGGAGGAGGAGGAGGAGATACAGTGTGTGTGTGTGTATGTGTGTTTGGACATCTGTGCAAGTGTTTGTGTGTGTGTTGGTGTGTGTGTGTCTTTTTGTGTGTGTGTGTGTGTGTGTTGGGAGGCAACATGATTTTGCAATCTGCAGGTTTAAATGTCAGAGGTTTCATTTCCTACAGCACAAACTCACCGTGTCACATAGGAGCCACACACACACACACACACACACACACACACACACACACACACACACACACACACACACACACACACACACACACACACACACACACACACACACACACACACACACACACACACACAGAATGAACTCCTTCTCGCTCTCCATCACCATTCCTCTCCTTCCTGAGGGAAACTGAGTCTCACCTTCGTCTTGCCATCATTGCTTCTCAGGATCTGTAGATTTTGTGTCTCGTTTCCTGTTTTATTTTGAAGTCCCCGTCCCCTGTGTCCCTTCACTTCCTGTCCCTGTGGTTGTTTCCTCCTGTGTCCAATCAGCTGGGCCTCCCCTGTGTCTCGCTCCATGTGGACATGTTGTCATACGAACACAGAGTTAAGGAGATTAAAGTTTCTTTGCAACGTTGTCGGCGTTTGGATCCTCTCTCTGTCTCTCTCTCTCTCTCCCTCTCTCTCTCCCCCTCTCTCCTCTCTCTCTCCCCCCCCTCTCTCTCCCTCTCTCTCCCCCCCTCTCTCTCTCTCTCCCCTCCCCTCTCTCTCTCTCTCTCTCTCCCCCCCCTCTCTCTCTCCTCTCTCTCTCTCGTTGGAGCCAGGCGGGACCGTCTGTGGACAAGAGGGGGATCGTCTGGTGGAGAGCGAGACCCTGTGACGATACCGTGAGCAAAGGCTAAGTTAGCATTGAAGGCTAACGCTAGCTATTAGGCGTCAATGGAGAAATTAACTATAGAGACCCAAAAAAAAACAGGCTGCAAAACTTCTTTACGCTGTAGACTGTGACACGTTGTACTTCAAAGCCAGCCTCAAGTGGCCATTGGAGGAACTGCAGTTTCCGCTGGCGGCCGCCGGATGAGACGAACCTCACGGCCTGGAGCGCGTCGTCGTGGTAACGTTATAAACCGCTGAGTCTGGTGCTATTAAAATGCTAATTAAATGCTAATCCTGATTTTAGAAACAGGCAATCACAGACATCACCTGGTTCCTTGCTCATCAACGACAGATCGCTAAAGTGTCAAAAATAAAAAGAAAGCATCTGCATTTATAGATTGTAAAAAAGAAAGGGGGAGTGTGTGTGTGTGTGTGTGTGTCGGTCCGAAGGGGTTGCGTTGAGCGCTGCACCAGATGTGCAGATTGCTTTAGCCACATGTCGTCTCCACAGCAAACTGCAGCGGTGGAAACATCTCCGTTAGCTTCTGGAAGACCTCCGGCGGCTTCAGAGAGCGGCTGAGGGGGGGGGGCGCCGCTCGCTGCAGGAAACTGGCGGGCGGCGTTCCCCCACGGCCTCGGAGCAGGTTGAGAAGACCGCCGCGAGACGCTCCCGATGCTCCACGGAGGTCACGCCCCCCCGATGACCTCATCGTCCTGCAAGGTCGAGCACCGCAACCTCCGTGTCCGGGTTCCAGAGGGCGTGTTTGGAAACGTTCTCACGGAGAAGTTCGAGACCTCGGAGGATGACGTCGACGCCGGCACTCGCTCCTGGATTTGGGTTTTTAGAAGCGGTCACGTGACCTCCTCGCCGGGGCCTTCGTCGCTGCTCCTCCTGCGCGTGAACGGTCATGTGACCTTTTCAAAAGGTCGCCGGGTGGACGGAGGTCACTGAGAAGACGGCGTGGAAACGCAGATATTGAATTATTTTATTTTGAAACTAAAATGTCTTTGTGTGGATTTTGTGTAGCCTTATTGAAATGATGGTCCAACACACACACACACACACACACACACACACACGCACACGCACACACACACACTCACACACGATCACACGCACACACACACACACACACACACACTTTTCTCTTTCTTATCCCATTTAATCTCTTGAAGAAACAACAATATGGAGCACATTTAATCATAATTAAAGTTTTTGGGACATTCATGTAACACTGTCATATAGATTGGAGAACCACAACAGGTGAGGACATCTGATGTGTGTGTGTGTGTGTGTGTGAGTGAGTGTGAGAGTGTGTGTGTGTGAGTGTGTGTGTGAGTGTGTGTGTGTGTGTGTGTGTGTGTGTGTGTGTGTGTGTGTGTGTGTGTGTGTGAGTGTGAGTGTGTGTGTGTGTGTGTGTGTGTGTGTGTGTGTGTGTGTGTGTGTGTGAGTGTGTGTGTGTGTGTGTGTGTGTGTGTGTGTGTGTGTGTGTGAGTGTGTGTGTGTGTGTGTGAGTGTGTGTGTGTGTGTCGAGGTTGTACAATAACATGAAGCCGAGCTCAAACCTGCAGAAGCCGTCCGGCCTCCGGCTTCCTGCTCCACTCGTAGATAAATAAAAAATAAATTATAAAAACAAGTCAAACCTTCAGAATTCTTTCTTCCCGGCGTCTGTCCCGTGAACCGGCCCCGGTACCGGTGGTACCGGTCTGCGTGTGCAGACCCTGACCCGGCGCCGGCTCCCCGGTGATTCCAGTCCAACGCTATCCCATAATAAACGGTTTCTCCTTCACCTGCCGGTGCCGCAGCTTCCTGTGTTGATGATGTGTGTGTGTGTGTGTGTGTGTGTGTGTGGACCGGTGGGGTGGAGATGACAATGAAGGTGTGGAGGAAGTCAAATGCAGGTGTTTGTGTGTGTGTTTGCGTGTGTGCGTGTGTGTGTGTGTGTGTGTGCGTGCTGTTCCAGGTGGGTGCTGACAGACCGCCAGGTAAACACGCCGGCCGCTCTCTGATCTCACCTGTCGCCTGCGGGCCTGCTGCCAGGCCGGCGACGCCGCGCTGCTCTCTTCTTTTTTATCTTCTTTCTTTTTTCTTTCTGTGCCTCTCTCTCTCTCTCTCTCTCTCTGTCTCTCTCTCTCACTTGTTTCTGCTCTCCTCTCCCAGGTGCACTCGAGTAAACACCCAGGAAACCAGGGTGGGGAAGGGCATGAGGGAAGGAAGGGAGGAGAAGGGGGGAGGGGTTGTAACAGCAGCACAGGTGGGCTGGGGGATGGGGCGTGATGACAGTGTGTGTGTGTGTGTGTGTGTGTGTGTGTGTGTGTAACAGGAAGATGTTGTGTGCTCCAGCTTCTTAAGGAGGTGCTTTGGAAAGAGAGGAATGTTACACATCCAGATTACAACAGACCCCCCTATAAACTAGAAGGAAGTCAGTTTAACCTGCGAGTCAAACACACACACACACGCGCGCTCTAATATGAAGTGACCATCTGTCTCGTGTTACGTCGTCCGGAGGAAGTCGCTGCATTATTTCCGGTGGCTTATGTAATGTTTTCCTGCAGCTCTTAAGGTCAAGCGGCTTTATTTGGCCTCCGGCGACCTGCCCGTGTTTTATAGGGAGCGATCCATCCCGACGCAGGAAGCGGGGGAGCTCAGGAAGTCAGAGTGTTGATGTAAAACAACTAAAGCTCGTAAATGTTGTCTCAGAAAGTGATTAATAGTTGAACTAAACGGCGTCTAGCAACACGCACGTCTTCATAATCTCACGAGACGTTAACAGCTGTTTAAAAAAACGTCAACTTTGACTCAAGTTGAAGCTTTAATCGTGTTTTAAAAGTGTTGATTCAAACTATTATCTTAGAATTTGTCTAAAAGCTTGCTGAGGTTAGAGTGCATGCTGTGTGTGTGTGTGTGTGTGTGTGTACAAAAGTGACGACACAACAATCTGGTATATTTAACAATATATATTTCCATTGTCAATGTACATTCCTTTTTCGACATAAGCTTTCTTCACAAACAAAAAAAGAGTTGCCATCTAAATAAATACTATATAAAATAGAACTTCAAAATAAATATCTATAAAGGGAACCTTTTTTTTATACGGGGAGATATTTTTTCTTTTTTTCTTCTTCGTTATATCGAAACAAAAAACAAAAAGCACAGATCTCAGTTCTTAAATCCCCCAAAAAACACTGAAACATTGCGAAAGGCGTAAAAGGAATGGAGCGTCATCGCCGCCGCCGCGAGAGACTTTTCCTCTTGTTTGGATTGAAAAGAAATAACAACAACAAAAATAAAATAAAATAAAATAAGCGACACAAAGAAAGGGGCGTGTGTGTGGGGGGGGGGGGGGAGTCACAGCATTGTATAGCAGAGGCACAAAAAAAAGAGAGAGGGGAATTAAAAAAAAATTTGAATCGTTGGATGATTATTCCACACGTTAAAGAATAAAAAGAATAAAATAAAAAAATTAAAATTAAAAAAAGCTAAACTTGAAGTGAAGAGTATTTACTCTGACAGTGACGGAGCTGCGTAAGAAAAGAAAAGAAAGGCAGCGACTGTTGAACAAATAAGAGAGAGGTCCGTTGATTAAGAAAGATGGCACAGAACTACAAAATCCAGAGAAAGAAAGAAAACAAAGATGGTGGAGGGGGGGGGGGGTGGATAGAGAGAGAGAGACAGACTCGTCTTTCTCTCCGTCTCTGTGGTATGACAAGTTTATGCACAGCAGCTGTGTTTGTCAATCAAGGCCAGGGGTGTTTTGTTGGACTATTTCTCAGGGAGGGAAGAAGAAGGAAGAGAGGAAGGAGAGGGGGGGGGGGGGGGGGGAGCGAAAGAGAGAGAAAGAGAGGGAGAGAAAAAAAGAGGAGGGGAGCGAGCTGATACACTGAGCAGCAGGAAGTGGGTTGATCCGGAGGGGCAGCTTGTGTTCCCGTGTGGCTCCATGAGGCCACAGGCTGGAGGCCGGAGCTCCGCCTCCGCCTGCTAATGAGCATCAACAGCAGGAGCTTTCTTCTTCTTCTTCTTCTCCTTCTCCTACTTCTTCTTTTTGTTATTGCCCGGCATACTTTTCTAAATCAAGTGCTAGTGATAGATAGTCATATTCGTGTGTTACCCCCCCTTTCCCCCACCCTCCTCTTCCTCCTCCCTCTCTTTCATTTCTCATTTATTCTCGCAACCTAAAAAAAACACAATCTTTACCCTCAAAATATATATCTAATATATTCTCTATGTATATTTTGTACTGAATTGTAGTTATAACGTACCATGCAATCTTTCCAGGACATTTTTTTTGTGTCAAAGTCTAAAGAACACAAATGTTGTGAAACTATTTACAGCGAATCACACGTCACCTGCATAGCTTCTATTACTAAATATATCCTCAAAACATTTGTGATTCCTCGCCATCAGGCCTCCAGTCGCACAATCATCCCGTTTTGGCACCTTTCTCTCGGACTGAATTGCTAGGTTTTGAAAAATATTGCCTCATACATTCAAGACTAAGGACAGTGTGTGTGTGTGTGTGTGTGTGTGTGTGTTTCTTCTTTTTTTGTGTGACACCAGCTTTGTGCAACGAGACAAATACAGCTGTGAGCTCTACGCCAGGCGCCCTAATGGAAGTTAAGGGTCCAACGTGAAGGAGAGGTGTGTGTGTGTGTGTGTGTGTGTCATGGAGCAGCAAAAGGAAAAGGCCATCTGTATTAAAGGGGCAGGACGCCTTTTAACAACCAACCGCCGCCGCTGTCAAACCCCAATTTGGCAAATGTGCATAACAACTGCGATCGCTCCCGACGGCTGAAGACGAGCTACCTGTACGCGAGCTCCCTTTGGCAAAGTCCGAAGAACGCCGCAAAAATAGACTTTCAGAATAAAAGGCGGCGCGAGCAGAATGTGCGCCGGAGAGCTGAGGTGGTCGTGAATCCTGTGCTTTGAGTACTTTGAGGGGTTTGCGTCTTCCGAAAAACACAAAGGTTGTGCAAGTGGCAGGTTTCGATTTCGACAAAGATATAAACACAACAGCTCTCGCTATGCCCCTCCCCCTCATCCCCCGTTATGTTTCAGTTTGTCGCTAACTCGCTTTAAATTATTCACTATTGCCTTTGTTGTTGTTGTTGTTGTCTTTTTGCGACTAAAATGTTTCTTTGCCTTCTCGTGCAAAGAGGAAGTGGACCCGGCTCTCTCCGGCGGCTTAGAGGTCCACGCGCTTCTGGAGAGGATCGCTGGAGAAGGTTCCCTGAGACGGAGGACTTTGTTTTTTTGTTTGTTTTTCTCTTCTCCTTTTTTTTAACACAATTTCTCTGCGACACATCGACTTCTCGCGCGGCGGCTAACCGCGAGACGAGAGCATGCAGGTCACGACATGCATTACCTCCGAGGTGATCGGGGAGCAGCGTTCAAAAAAACCTTCTGGAAGGATCTCTGGGATTCACCGCCTTAAAAAACAGGAAACACACGGTCACGTGACCCCCTCTCTCTCTCTCTCTCTCTCTCTGCTTTATGCACAAGTAACAATGATGTGAAGTCACTGATGTCTCTACGTCTCTCAGGCTCGTTTCCACACGGCTCCTCCGTGGAGATAAAACGTGTTAGCGGTACCCGGCTAACGTCTTTTGAGCGAAACGAGAGAGCGAGGCGACGCTAAACGACGGCGTTCTAGAGCGAGTCCTAAAGCCCCCCCCCGGTGTGGTGATCACAGGGGGGGGGGGGGGTGGGGGGACAGATATTCATCATCAAATCCCCTTTTATGTTATCTGAGAATCAGCAAAACCGTCTTCTGGTTCGTGAGTGTTACAAAAGTGAAGTCGAGGAATCCGGAGCAGCAGAGCGGTGCGACCACGTCGTGCCTTCGGCCGCCGACAACACCGACACCGGTCCCACGATGTCTCCTTCGTCTTCGTCTTCTTCGTCTCGAGTCGCTCAAACAAACATCAAACACATCTCGGTCGGCCCGCGAGCTTCTGATACCGACCGGGCCGCCGGCGGACGCCAAGAAGCCGCGTGAGTCCCTGTGTTTGTACATAAGCGGCCTCCCGGCGGTTCACGGGGTCGGCGTTGGATTGTCCTCTCCGTGGCGAGTCCCGTCCGTTAGTTAGCGGAGGCTAGCGCGAGCCGCTTGGCCCTCACGACGCCTGCCGCTGCTTCTCCGGCGTCCCGACCGTCGCCTCCACGCCGCCGCCCCGCGGGCTCCTGCAGCGGCAGCCGGGCCGGCTGGCGTTGTCGTAACACTTCTGTCCCAGCTTGGCCAGACCCGTCGCCGGCAGGTAGCAGACGAGGCAGGGCAGCACGGCCGCCAGCGCCGCCATGAAGGCCCAGCGCGCGCAGCAGTGCGCCCGGGAGCACGAGCAGGGCTCGTCGGCGCAGGAGCCCTCGTCGTCCTCGTCCTCGGTGCAGTGGTAGAAGACGCCCTTGACGAGGCACATGCAGGTGGCGCCGTCCACCAGGCTGCGGGCGGAGCACAGGCACTCCTGGTGGCACAGCCAGCAGGAGGGCAGCGTCCGGGGCAGCGTGCACTCGGGGCAGCGGCACTTCCCGCAGCGCTCGCAGAGGAGGAGGTGCTTCTTGTCGGCCGGGGAGGAAGGGATCGGCGCCGACCCCTGCCGGCCCCCGGCGCACACGCCTCCTCCTCCCGCCGCCGCCATCTTTGCCGACTGGAGGTCCGGCGGTTGGGAGGAGGCGGCGCAGCAGGACGAGGAGGACGAGGTGAGGACTTTGGAATCGGGCGAAGCGAAGCAGCCCGGGGTCCGGGCCGCGGCGGCGCTGCCGGGGCCCTGGTGGGGGTGCGGGTTGGCGTGGCGGTCCGCCGTCGGGGTGGGGGCGGCGTGGTCCAGCAGCCGCTGGTCCGACGAGGTGCTGCTGCCGCTGCTGATGGAGCTGGGCCTCCCGCTGAAGGAGATCCACGGGTGGGTGGTGGTGTCGTGGTGGGGCTGCTGCTGCTGGTGGTTGTGGTGGTGGTTGTGGTTGGCCCCGAGGAAGGCTTCCTGGTTCTGACCCAGCCAGTTGACCCTCCGGTTCACGGCCTTGTGGCTCGGCGGCTGCCGGGACACGACGGCGGGGCTGTCGATGTAGTCGTTCTCCGCGTGCGACGCCGGGATGCGGTCGATGGGGTAGACGGTGAGCGGGTGCTGCAGGCGGCCGGACGGCACGCGGCTGTCCAGCAGCGGCTGGGAGGCGAGGGAGGAGGACGCCGCGCCGGGGATGCGGTGGGGGGCCCTGGACTCCATGGGGGGGCCGGTGCCTCGCGCTCTAGAGCGGCATCGGGCAACGCTGCAACGAGAAGAGACAGGCGTTACCGCGGGTTACCCTCCGAGCCGCTTCGCTTCGCCTCGATGTCGCGGAGGAAACCACGAAGAAACAGAACGTGTGTTTAGAACGGAGGCTGACGGGGAACATTGGTTTATTCGTGCGTAAATGTTTAATGTGAGCCGTTTTCAAACAAATCAGGAGAGATAAAAACCGTCATTTTGTTTGACATAATAGAATAAAACTTGTATTTAATCTCACGTGTTGATAATTATTAGATGGTCATGTTGGAAAGTGTCATTTTTAATCCGTTTGATTTAAATTCGCTGCTGTTTCTGCTGATGGCCGAGCAGCGTTTGGTTATTAAACTACGACAACTACGTGACATGAAGTTAACATGTGACACTGAGCGGTGTGAATATGTCTTTAACCAAATCAGGAGGGATACAAAATTCATTTTATTTGACATGAAAGAAGAATCACTCGTCTTATTGTTGAGGGTCGTGTTGTGAAGGGTCATTTCTATCCTCTTAATTTAAATTATGACCAAGCACCGTTAGTCATAATTAAACTACAAAAACTATACTTACAACATGAATGAGTTTTCCATATGGCAGTTATATAACACAAACATGATGATCTAGATTTAAAAAGCAAGATGTTATAAACTGATATATTTCATGAAGTTACACCCATTATTAAATCTTTTAAAACCCTCAAGTCTCTCACAGAAACCTCTCTCCAGGCCGGATTTCTCATCTGAATGTCGAGTATTTTTAACACGATGTTGATCTTTAGCCTGAATAGCAAAGCTCCTCTATTCTCCTCTATTCTCCTCTATTCTCCTATATTCTCCTCCTGACGTTAGAACAATGGGAGTGTGGGTCCTTCCAGAGAGCAGGGAGCACCACAGAGCAGCGCCGTGCATGCAAAAGACTCAAAGATGCAAAACAAGGCAGAGAAAAGAGAAGAGGAGAAGAGGAGGAGGAGAAGAGGAGGAGGAGAAGACTGCCAGCAACTCCAACAACACACACGCATGAATCTGTATTGAATGACACATTAAAAAGACAGTAATACGTCTATAAGTGTGTAACGCGCCTCTTAATACAAATACACATGAATCAGTGCGCATTTGTGAATGGATCTGATTTTGTGAACCGCAGTTCTTTCTATTTTTTTGTGTGAATGAAGCTGCTGCTGCTGCAGGAATCAATGCGCTCCAGTCATGACGAGCATGAATGGAACGGGTTTCATCTTTCATCCCGTCCACAACCACCAGAACCGGCTTCACAGAACACACACACACAAAGATGGTTTGAAGACAATAACCGACGCAGCTCGACCGACATGTCCACACTGACCCACATGCAGCTCGCCGCTCATCCAGACCATAATATGCGTTCTGGGTCGCGTTATTCTCTCAAGGCAACCGTGGATTCTCATATTTTTGTCAAGCACCGGAACCCGGTCGTGCTGTGTGTCTTCAGCAGCTGGTGTATGATCTTATTTTATGAATAACATAGTCGCCGCAGCTCTCGACCGGCCGGCCGCTCGTCGGTCCCCGGACCCCCGGTTGAGAAACCTGTTGCGACATCGCTGGCACACACGACGCGAGCGCTTGTGATCGTCAAAAATATTATAGACCATAATGAGCTCCGAGCCGGAACGGTGCGCGCGTGCGTGCGTGCTCCGGTGCGCGCGTGCGTGCGCGCGTCCCTCCCTTTCGATATGTGAATGGACTGAGTCATAAAAACCGGAGGCGGCCGCTCCACATATTCAAATAGCATGTTGATGGAGGCATCGCTGCAGCTCCGCCGTCATATCTACATGTATAACTATATGACACGAATATATATTCATATATATTAGTACACACACATCGGAACACGGTGTGCCATCGGAGGGGTGCTTTGAATCGGCATCGGGTTACATTGCGTGTAGTCCTCCACCCCGGTGTACCTGCACGGTGTGTCGCTCCTGGCTTCATAAATAAACGCATTAAATACATATTTGTGTATTTTGTGAGGAGTTCGCCGCGCAGGACGAAGGAGCGACCGGGGAGCGACACCTGACGCGGCGAGGGGCTCCGACTCCGACATGTACGGTGTTCACAGTGCACCACCGGGGGAGGGGGGGGGGGGGTTACACGGAGACCGGGATCCGTACCGCTGGTCGTGACAAGAGGTTTTAACGGGGAGAAGAAGCAGAGTAGAAATACGTATCCAGGCTGTCAGGAAGCAGAAGAGTGGCTTCACAACGCGCCGCGGAGCCCTCCACCTCCACCTCCACCTCCGGTGCGACACCGGTGGTTACATATTTACACAAAGTGCAAACACTGGTCGGAGGAAAACAGCTTGTTGCAAACAGTCAGCCCGAGCGCGTTGGAGCCCGAGCCCCAGCGGGAAGAGAGCCGCGCGCAGGCAGCACCGGGTCGTGCAGCCACACACACACACGCACACACTCACACAGACACACACACACACACACACACACACATTTAATAATGACAAAACCACTTACTCTGGTTTCAGGACACAATTCTCATCTCTTCGTTGCGCACGACGTCCTGCGCGCGGCCGGTAGTCCAGTCCGCGCGAGCGAGTAGCTCCACAAATGTCGAGTGCGGGTTAACGTCCGCGCGGCCCGGAGGTGCTCGTGAGTCCCGCGACAGGACGGAGGCGCTCCGCTCTCTGGGCTCCGCTCGCTCGGTGCGTAACAAGGCGACTGCGGTTGTGGACGCGGAGCTTTTGGATATGATGTTGCAACCACGGAGGGGGAGGGAAGTGAGTTTTTTTTTTTATGAATGGGAGGGTAGAGGAAAAGGGAAGGGACGGCACTGCGCAGATGCCTCGGCTTTTTTTTTTTTTTTTTTCCTTCTCTTTTTTCCCCCTTTTTTTGTGTGAATGGGAGGGCAGAAGCGACTCGGGAGGGCTGACATGCGGAGGTTACATTTTATGAATGGGGAGGAACTCCGAATGGGTATTGCGCAGGCGCGACGCCGAGAATTTCATGAATGGGAAGAAATGGCGAATGAGGAGTGTGAGGAAATAAGGAGGTGTGTGTGTGTGTGTGTGTGTGTGTGTGTGTGTGTGTGTGGGGGTCACAAGGGCAATGTCAGGACTGATTTACATAAAGCTCGTCGGCTTTATTTTAATCTGTTTATTTATTTATCGAGGCAGCTCGCGCGCGTCCTGCAACATCAAAGATAGACGTGAGGACGGCGCTTTTGTGTAATACATGGAGGAGAGGGGGGGGGGGCTACATCTGCAATGAATTAATGTATTCTTTTCCATTGCTGTGCAAATCCGATCTTTTAATATTGTTTCCATGCTGATGCATTTGAGTGACCTACATGTGAAGGAGACGCCGCGTCTCGAGCGAGGCCGTCCATCTCCAAGGATGACGCGTGTGTCTTTAACGTGTTTATGGATCATAGTTTAATCATCATCGAGATCAAGAGGAGCTTTCGGATCACAGGCTGCGGCTCAATTAGGCTAAATAATGACGGCGTGTCGTCCTGCTCCACGGAGGACGGGCCCTTCCTGCCTCTGCAACAATGCAGGTATGAGCTGCTATACAAGTGTAAAAAAAAACCGGAGAGGAGGGGGAGGAAGAGAGGGAGGGCAGGAGGAGGAGGAGGGGGGAGGGGGAGGGGGGGGGTTATAACGCCTACTCTGAAACGCAAACCAGCATGAGGGCCGGCAGGATTCACAAAAGGACAGGATGTTGTTGATTTGTACCGAAACCACACGGAGGAAATGAGTGTGAGTTTCCTTTCTCTCTGACATCCCTGTGTGTGTGTGTGTGTCTCCCCCCCTCTCCCCCGCCCCTCCCTCAGCTTGGGGCTTTTTAACCAGTCAAAGGTTAACAGTTGCCCCATTATCCGTTTGCACACATCGCCATGGTAACCACTACACCTCCAAGTTGACAGAGTTTTTTGGGGGAAAAAGGAAATAATTTAATTCATTTGAATTTTGCGGATGAATCCGAGTTGCAGGTACCTGAAACACGGCGGTAACACACACCGGGGACACATGATTCAATCAGCGCGTTGGCCTGGTCACACTTTACGGGGCACGGCCTCCGGTTCCTGGCGGATTCTGTATAATTCATGCCTGTGGGAACTGAGAGGGTTTGTGACCTTATCATGCATTTAGCTTTATGTTCCCCTTTTGTCATATCAGTTAATAATAATATATATTAACATATTCAGTTTATTTTATTTTGTATCGCCCATTTTCACAAATTAGAAACTCCCCTCAGAGACTTTACAATCTGTACATATAGACATCCCTGACCTTTGACCTTTGACCTCACATGGGATCAGGAACAACTCCCAAACAACCCTTCATGGTAAAAGGTCAGAACCCTTGAGGAGAGAACAGAGGAGGATCCCTCTCCAGGATGGACAGGTGTCATAGATGTCATGTGACCAGAAGGAATCATTACACACTAATTAAAACACAGGAACAACACAATGAAGATGACAGAGTGGATGAAGAGTTGGTAGTCGGCATATTCCACCATCCAGACCTCCACCATCCATCAGGTGGAGGTAGAGAGGAGGAGTGAATATGAGTTGATCGTCAAGCCCTTTGTGGCACATTTTGTGCTATATTATTGAAAAATGACTATTCCTACAACTCTTTTACACATGGAAAATATAAATATGAGAATATGACTGAACATAAACAGTCCCTCTGGGAGACCGATGAGGTTTCAGTCCTCAGTTTGACCGTTGATTCTCCTCCGCGGTGTCTTATGTTCAATATATAATAAGTATTGTTATACAGTGTCACTGAAATCAGTTTTACAAATCAAGATGATGCAACCCAGAACCTTCATCCTCTAATCACACGCAGCGCTGCACAATGTGACGCTGGAGGAGCCGTTTATGCAGGACCTCAAATGAGCTAATTTAAAGAAGTCAGTTCCTCTGTTGTTATTTCTCTCTCTCTCTCTCTCTCATACTGGAGGTGCCTGCAGGTTCCTGAGCCCTGCTGTGCGTCTCGCAGGCTTCGGCCCACACGACTTGCCGTTGAATCGTAGATTTCTTGTCGGTGTGATCATCCAGGCGTATACATGCACGGAAGGGAAGGCCTAGATTTGTCTCCAGAGTCTTCCCCTCCCCTCCCTCCCTCCCTCCTCCCTCCTCCCTCCTCCCTCCTCCCTCCTCCCTCCCTCCCTCCCTCCCAGCCTTCCTTCCTGCCACATCTGCTGGCTGCTGCTGTGATCTGGAGGTTTTCTAATGCACAGCCCCATCTGCTTCCACTGCACACCGAATCTAAATCTAACACAACACAGATTATTTGTACTTTTAATCCTCTTATTTCTACCCCAAAAAAAGCCCAGTTGCACTTTTATTTCCAGGTATTGTTTTTCCTCCAGACTGAACCACAGATCTCTCAATAAAACCACAACACCAACGACCTTCTTGCTTATAAATCTATCACTTCTCCCTAATCTATTGGCTTTGTCGTGTATTTCCTGATTGACCCAGAGACACCACAACTTGAGAAAAGCTGCTAATTGTTCCATGCATGTGTGTATTTGTGTGTCTGTATCTGTGTGTGTGTGAGTGTGTGTGTGTGCTTGAATGCAAATCCCAACGAGGGCTCTTACAGAGAGCTCACAGCTCACATCAAAAGCTTCCTGTTGCAGGTGAGCCATCTTCACTCCCCCCCCCTCCCCCCCAATACGCATCAATCGAAAGAGGCCGACTTCCTGAAAGCCTTAAAAGTGCATTTCACACCCGCTCACCAACATCTGCACAACTTTCCCTCAAAGACACGACATGAAACCCTAAAAGAGAGCTAGACTCATAAACGTATCTCAAAGAGAGGGGGTGTAATGTTGTTTTACGGTATTTAAAAAACACTTCTACAACATGACGGTGTCTTGGTGCGCGACTCTTGCACCTTCCGCCAAAAAAAGTTCCTCGTTTGTTTGTGAAAACATTCTTTGGCAATAAACCTGTTTCTGATTCTGATTCTGATGAAGTAACCAGCAGCTCTTTTTGAAACATATTTCTGGAGCAGATGTGGAGCGGCGTCACACATTAATACGCCAGTTTTTAAAACTATTTCCTCACCATGTGACACAACCGAAGCAGTCTGAGATAAATGCAACGTGTTGCAACCCCTCGGGGAAGTCCGTCTCTGTAGAGGCGTGTGACGCGTCTGCTGCGCTCGCTTCCTGTAAATATTTATTCTGTTCAGGAACGTTGAGCAACCCCCTTCTACCTTCTGGCCCTCTGAGGCCTTCAGGAGGTTCCTCCTCCTCCTCCTCCTCCTCCTCCTCCTCCGCTCACTCCTCCTGGAGACGTTCTTCTTCCCGGTCGTGCAGCAGAATGTTTGAAGGATGTTGATGACGGATGAAAGGGACACTGCAGTTCATTTTAAACTATTTAAAAAACCAACGTTTTGATGATCAATCCATCATGTTTAATCAGAGTAAACTCAACGACTGCGTTCAAGCAAATTGGTGCAATCACTAGAATTAAATCATTTATACTTTCACCCCTAACCATGCACCTCTTGCTCAGCTTATACACATATATATATATATATACATAAATATACATATTTAAATATATATTTGTATATGTATATTTATATATTTATTTATCTATTAATATATATATATTTTTAGATATATTTATTTATTTATATCTATTTATATTCATATATATAAATATATATATATATATTTATATATATATATATATTTATATCTATATATTTTTAGATATATTTATTTAATTAGATATATTTATATCTATATTTAAATATATAGATATAAACGTATACATATATATATACAGGACTGTCTCAGAAAATTAGAATATTGTGATGAAGTTCTTTATTTTCTGTAATGCAATTAAAAAAACAAAAATGTCATGCATTCTGGATTCATTACAAATCAACTGAAATATTGCAAGCCTTTTATTCTTTTAATATTGCTGATTATGGCTTACAGCTTAAGAAAACTCAAATATCCTATCTCTAAATATTAGAATATCATGAAAAAGTATACTAGTAGGGTATTAAACAAATCACTTGAATTGTCTAATTAACTCGAAACACCTGCAAGGGTTTCCTGAGCCTTGACAAACACTCAGCTGTTATAAATCTTTTACTTGGTCTGAGGAAATATTAAAATTTTATGAGATAGGATTTTAGAGTTTTCTTAAGCTGTAAGCCATAATCAGCAATATTAAAAGAATAAAAGGCTTGCAATATTTCAGTTGATTTGTAATGAATCCAGAATGCATGACATTTTTGTTTTTTTAATTGCATTACAGAAAATAAAGAACTTTATCACAATATTCTAATTTTCTGAGACAGTCCTGTATATATGTATATATATATATATAAATATATATATATATAAATATAAATATATATATATATATATATATATATAAATATATATAATGGATAAAAGGCAGAAATATATAAAAAGGTGCAATAAATAAGACCTTCAGTTTAAAAATATTAAAAAACAAAACATTATGGACCCAAAGTGATGAGCGTTGCTGTTGTTTTAAAGACGTCTGTGTGTCTGCAGGGTCGTCTGTTGTGATGAGGTCAGCAGCTGGCCGGGCCGGGCCTGGAGAGGTGATCGTGAGTCCTGCAGCTTCCAGCCCAACAGGAGACGACCTGCTCTGCCTTTATTTATTAATATACAGCTGATTACTGCAAATTGAGTCATTAAATAGTGCATATTTTATTGGAGAGCAGTCGAAATAGTTTGAATGTAACAATTGAAATAGTTAGTTAGATAAACAGCTAAAAGTATCGGATATTGAAATAGTTAACGGAAAGACGTTGAATTAATAAGTTTAACTAAAGGTCAAAGTGACGAATAGACAACATAAACTAAAATAAATGGACAAGTTGTCCTCCAGGTGGGAGACAAAAGCAACCAAACACTGAATGAAATGATAAAAAAGGCGAATCAATATTGTGTCATTTCTAATAACTTATTGAGGACATATTTGGAACCCGGGGGGTGGTGAAGATGAAGGTACTTGAGCTCTTCAGTACACGATGGGTTGTTCCTTCAGAAGTTTAACAGTAAAGATGCTTCAGGGCCAAAAAGCTCCAGAATGATCAGAAGCATTGAAAAACATTGAAGCTCAGACTGTGTGAACATCCTGAGTTTCCCTCCAGGGAGAGAAGCTCTGGCCCACGGGCTCCAGGCCGCTTCCACTCCTCAAATATTGACTTCCTCCCTCGCCGCCGCCGCCCGCCCGGTCAGGAGGCGTGTTTGTGTGTTTGTGTGTTTGTGTGTTTGTGTGCTCAGAGTCGGGAGAGGTGTGCGGTGAGAGAGGGAGGAAGAGGGGGTCGCATGAATCTGTGTGTCCACATCCTTCAAAATAAAGAGTTTGATGACTTTGGCCTCCCCTATTGCCCCGTAATAAGCTAAATTAGATATAATTCACTTTAAATTACTGTAATGGAAAAACAACACAAGAAGCCAGATGAGCTTCGGTGGCTCCGCTGCTTTAGGAATTACACAACAGGTTTTTTACTCGCTATTATATTAGTTTTAATCACATTTATATGTGTAAACTTTGAAAAATGTGTTTGTGTGACATTCTGATTCTCAAGAGTCTACCATATGTTTTTTAATCTTCTTTTAATTCAAGTTACAATGAATAAAACATTGAAAGATATATTACAAAGAATCACCTCACAATCCTAAATCTATGATGTCTTCACTCAGACTTTTATTAGTAAGTCTCCATGTTTTGAAGATTCATTTAAAACTATTTTTTTGCCTGTAATGTAAAAAAAAAAAAAACGTTTTAATGATCAATCCATCATGTTTAATCAGAGTAAACTCAACGACGACATCCAAACAAATTGGTGCAATCACTAGAATTAAATAATTTCTACTTTCCCCCATATATATATATATATATATCTTTATTCCACATTAGTCTAAAAGGATCTTTTGCACGAGCATTGGACATTTTGGATGGCCAGTAATTTGCCGTGGTTCCGCAGGAGGAAGTGGGTTTGGTGGATCAGAGAGTCACACCCATTGTCAGCAGCAGGCGGTCCACATCAGCCCAGAAGGACCTCGTTGTTGTTCTTGTCCCAGGAACTGTGGCCTCCTCACCTGGTCCGGGTCGGTCATACTTCTTACTTCAGACAACTCGGGGAAGCTCACGCCGTTCATCAGACGCCTCGCTATGTGCTATTACTGGCAAGTTACATTGAGCCTGGGCCCTCGAAATAGTTGCCTTAAAAATAACTGCAAAACATTCTACAGAGCCCCGTTATGAAGATCTCCCAGAATGCCTTCTGAAAAGATTATTACAAAAGTGCCCCATGTTTAACTTAAGGTCACTGTGATTACTGATCAGTGATGTTTACACACTGTTTGTTCCACTGCCACCAGGAAGAAGATTCAGGACTATTAAAACCTGGACTAACAGGCTGAGCAACAGCTTCTTCCCTGGAGCGGTTTCCTCCATCACCCATGTAATTAATGTAATTAATTTAAGTCATTTAATCAATTTAATAAATTTATTATTTTTATTTAATTTGTTTTACTTATTTAATTACATTTATCTATTGTATTCATACATTTCATTTATTTTAATTTCCTTTTTTAATTTAAAAAAATTACATCTTTATTTATGTATTTGTATTTATTTATTTTTTAAATGTCCTGTCTTTAATGTCTGCATCCATGTGTTTACCTGTTACTGCTGTGTGCTAACGGATGAGTCGCCAACTTGATTTCGTCTTCACCGTGACGATGAACTTCCTCGTCCCACATGAAGGAATGCTGGACGACACCTGAGGATCTCTGGTTTGGAAACAAGCGACCTTGAGGTCAGGTGGACCATGTTTCTCCTGGATGACACGGCGTCCACGTTGATGAGCATCTGCCCTGTATCCATGTCAGCTGCTCTGCTGCTGACCTCTGACCTCTGAACTTCCTGCAGCCGGTCGAAAAGAAGATGAAAGGATTCCCCCGAAGCGATCAATAAAACCATCTCATCAAAACACGGCGAGGATCCGGTGCTCTGCACTCCATCGTTGGGACCGCACAACGCACATCGCACAACGCACATCGCACAACGCACATCGCACATCGCACAACGCACAACGCACATCGCACAACGCACAACGCACATCGCACATCGCACAACGCACATCGCACATCGCACAACGCACATCGCACAACGCACAACGCACATCGCACATCGCACATCGCACAACGCACAACGCACATCGCACATCGCACAACGCACATCGCACAATGCACAACGCATATCGCATATCGCATAACGCATATCGCATAACGCATAACGCATATCGCATATCGCATATCGCATAACGCATAACGCATATCGCATATCGCATATCGCATAACGCATAACGCATATCGCATATCGCATATCGCATAACGCATAACGCATATCGCATAACGCATATCGCATAACGCATATGCACAACGCATATCGCATATCCGGCAACGCATAACGCATATCGCATAACGCATAACGCATATCGCATATCGCATAACGCATATCGCATATCGCATATCGCATAACGCATAACGCATATTGCATATCGCATAACGCATATCGCATATCGCATATCGCATAATGCATAACGCATATCGCATATCGCATAACGCATAACGCATAACGCATATCGCATATCGCATAACGCATATCGCATATCGCATATCGCATATCGCATAACGCATATCGCATATCGCATATCGCATAACGCATAATGCATATCGCACAACGCATATCGCATATCGCATATCGCATAACGCATATCGCATAATGCACATCGCATATCGCATAACGCATAACGCCAACGCATAACGCATATTGCACAACGCATATCGCATATCGCATAACGCATAACGCATATCGCATATCGCATATCGCATAACGCATATCGCATATCGCATAACGCATAACGCATATCGCATATCGCATAACGCATATCGCATAATGCAACGCCAACGCACAACGCATAACGCATAACGCATAACGCATATCGCATAACGCATAACGCATATCGCATAATGCATATCGCATATCGCATAACGCAACGCATATCGCACATCGCATATGCATACGCACATCGCATATCGCATAACGCATAACGCCCAACGCATAACGCATATTGTACAACGCATATCGCATATCGCATAACGCATATCGCATATCGCATAACGCATATCGCATATCGCATATCGCATAATGCATATCGCATATCGCATATCGCATATCGCATAACGCATAACGCCCAACGCATAACGCATATTGCACAACGCATATCGCATATCGCATAACGCATAACGCATATCGCATATCGCATATCGCATAACGCATAACGCATAACGCATATCGCATAACGCATAACGCCAACGCATAACGCATAACGCATATCGCATAACGCATATCGCATATCGCATATCGCATAACGCATAACGCATATCGCATATCGCATAACGCATAACGCATAACGCATATCGCATATCGCATAACGCATAACGCATAACGCATATCGCATAACGCATATCGCATAACGCATAACGCATAACGCATAACGCATATCGCATATCGCATAACGCATAACGCATAACGCATATCGCATAACGCATATCGCATAACGCATAACGCATAACGCATATCGCATAACGCATAACGCATATCGCATATCGCATATCGCATAACGCATATCGCATAACGCATATCGTACAACGCATAACGCATATCGCATATCGCATATCGCATATCGCATAACGCATAACGCATATCGCATAACGCATAACGCATATCGCATATCGCATAACGCATAACGCATAACGCATAACGCATAACGCATATCGCATAACGCATAACGCATAACGCATAACGCATATCGCATATCGCATAACGCATAACGCACAACGCATAACGCATAACGCATATCGCATAACGCATATCGCATATCGCATAACGCATAACGCATATCGCATATCGCATATCGCATAACGCATATCGCATAACGCATAACGCATAACGCATATCGCATAACGCATAACGCATATCGCATATCGCATAACGCATAACGCATATCGCATAACGCATATCGCATAACGCATAACGCATAACGCATATCGCATAACGCATAACGCATAACGCATAACGCATAACGCATAACGCATATCGCATATCGCATAACGCATATCGCATAACGCATAACGCATAACGCATATCGCATATCGCATAACGCATATCGCATATCGCATATCGCATAACGCATAACGCATAACGCCAACGCATATCGCATATCGCATAACGCATATCGCATAACGCATAACGCATAACGCATATCGCATATCGCATAACGCATATCGCATATCGCACATCGCACATCGCACAACGCACAACGCACATCGCACATCGCACAACGCACATCGCACAACGCACAACGCACATCGCACATCGCACAACGCACAACGCACAACGCACAACGCTCATCCCTCACTTGGCCTCCTGTCTCTGTTTCCACAGTTAACCGGCTGGTTGATATTATGTCTAATTCCGGGCCTGTAATTAGTGTGAAGCCTGTTCGGTTCTGTCTGGGTCAGTGTTGAGACTGCGTGTACGTGTGTGTGTGTGTGTGTGTGTGTGTGTGTGTGTGTGTGTGTGTGTGTGTGTGTGTGTGTGTGTACGTGTGTGTGTGTGTGTGTGTGTGATGTTAGCCAGCATCACAGGATGGCATGGCGTTCTAAGCTGAACCACAAATGGAGGGCAAATAAAAATGGTCTTAGTCACACACACACACACACACACACACACCCACAAACAGACACACACAACGCTTGTGCCAAGGATACCCAAGAAGTCATACGCACAAAAAATACATAAATAGCAAAGAACAACCAATTTGGGGTCAATGGTTCTTCACGAGGCCACCACAAAATACACACAGAATACACACAAAATACACACAGAATACACACAAAATACACACAAAATACACACAGAATACACACATCACTCATATTAAAAGTGACGGATGAGCCAAACTAAGCAGGCAGAGACTTTTAAATTGAGTGGAATGCTAATGATCCGTAGCCCACCAGCAACGCTCGTTAAATCAAAGAAACTATAAATAAATCAACATGTGAGGCTCAGAGCTGCTGAAGTTAAACTAACTCTGATGTTAAACTAACTGAAGTTAAACTAACTCTGATGTTAAACTGACTCTGATGTTAAACTAACTGTAGTTAAACTAACTCTGATGTTAAACTAACTCTGAAGTTAAACTAACTCTGAAGTTAAACTAACTCTGATGTTAAACTAACTCTGACGTTAAACTAACTCTGAAATTAAACTAACTCTGACGTTAAACTAACTCTGATGTTAAACTAACTCTGATGTTAAACTAACTCTGAAGTTAAACTAACTCTGACGTTAAACTAACTCTGATGTTAAACTAACTCTGACGTTAAACTAACTCTGATGTTAAACTAACTCTGAAGTTAAACTAACTCTGACGTTAAACTAACTCTAATGTTAAACTAACTCTGATGTTAAACTAACTCTGAAGTTAAACTAACTCTGACGTTAAACTAACTCTAATGTTAAACTAACTCTGATGTTAAACTAACTCTGAAGTTAAACTAACTCTGACGTTAAACTAACTCTAATGTTAAACTAACTCTGATGTTAAACTATAAACTGTATTTGTGTGTGTGTGTGTGTGTTTCTGTGTGTGTGTGTTGGGGTGTGTGAGTGTCTGTGTTTCTGTGTCTGTTTCTGTGTGTGTGTCTGTGTGCGTGTGTGTGAGTGTGTCTCTGTGTGTGTGTGTGTGTGTGAGTGTGTCTGTGTGTGTGTTTGGTGTCTGTGTGTGTGTGTGTGTGTGTGTGTGAGTGTGTCTCTGTGTGTGTGTTTGGTGTCTGTGTGTGTCTGTGTGTGTGTATATGTGTGTGTGAGTGTCTCTGTGTGTGTGTTTGGTGTCTGTGTGTGTGTGTGTGTGTATATATGTATGTGTTTGGTGTCTCTGTGTGTGTGTGTGTATATGTGTGTGTGAGTGTGTCTCTGTGTGTGTGTTTGGTGTCTGTGTGTGTCTGTGTGTATATGTGTGTGTGAGTGTGTCTCTGTGTGTGTGTTTGGTGTCTGTGTGTGTCTGTGTGTGTGTGTGTGTATATGTGTGTGTGAGTGTGTCTCTGTGTGTGTGTTTGTTGTCTGTGTGTGTGTGTGAGTGTGTCTCTGTGTGTGTGTTTGGTGTCTGTGTGTGTGTGTGTATATGTGTGTGTGAGTGTGTCTCTGTGTGTGTGTTTGGTGTCTGTGTGTGTGTGTGTGAGTGTGTCTCTGTGTGTGTGTTTGGTGTCTGTGTGTGTATGTGTGTATATGTGTGTGTGTGAGTGTGTCTCTGTGTGTGTGTGTGTGTGTGTGTTTGTTGTCTGTGTGTGTGTGTGTGTCTGGATGATATGTGCTCCCGGCGACACTTGGAATGCCCAGAATGTGAGAAATGGCGAGGAGCGGCGAGGGCCTTTGAAGCCACGCCCCCTGACGGCAGGTCACGCTCCAGTGATTGGTCGGTCCCAGGAGGTCGCAGGGCAGTCGGGGTCCTGTCGCTCCTCTGAAGAAAGGTCAAAGGTCAACTTCCACCGGAGCTCTGCTTCCCTCCTCTCGCCCGGCGGGGTACCTCCAGACGAGAACCGCCAAACCAACGAGCAGAAGCCTCGCTCCTAAAAGACATCGACAACACTTCATGTTGTTGACAAGTAAACAAAAACAATACACATTTAATCAAGTATAAATGTCTTTCTCGGGTTTGAGTTTAAACATCAAACCTATAATCTCAGTGAATATTGATCAAATGGTTCAGTCCTGCTCATAAAGGTGAAATATGACAAACTATTAACACCATGTAATCAATACAATAATCTCCTGGTTGAAAATGACTTTATTTTTGGAATATATTGAATTATATATTAATATAATTTTCAGATTATGCACACACACACAGACACACACACACCCAGAAACAGGCACAGAAACACAGACACTCACACACACCAACACACACGCACAGAAACACACATTACATTGTTTATATATATATATATTGTATATATATATTGTATGTATATACATATATATATATATATAGTCTCAAAAAAAGTGTATATTTTATTACATTGTTTTATATATATATATTGCCATGATGTATATTCTATTACATTGTTTTATATATATATTGTTAATACTTTCTTCTTTTTTTGTGTGGATATTGTATAGTTTATTCTCATTCTTATTCTTTTTTTAGTCTGCTACTGCTGTCGGGTGTTTTGCACATAAGAATTTCACGAACCGATTATACTTGTATAAAAGGGGATGTGACAATAAAAACTTGAAACTTGAAACTTGAAACACACACACACACACACACACACATATAATATTAATATTATTCTTAAAAGGACAATTCTTTGTGCAATAAATTACAGGAAGAGAAGATGTTGTATTGAAAACACAGAAGCGGGGTTAGCTGGATTAAATTATAGGAGAAAAAAGACACACCTGTTGTATTTATTTTTCAAACTTCAGAGACTATACACAGTGAGAGCCATCATGACTCAACCACACTTTTATTTTTTAAATTTAGATCTTTTAGATGTTTGATTTCTATACTCGAGGTTTGAGGTTCTGGTGGAGTAAAAGTGAGCGAGACGATGTCCCAATATCAGATGTTCACCGCACGACTACGGTCGCCAAAGAAATCACAATAACAACATCGGCGCGTTAACTCGAGAAAATCTGATGCTGTTAATCAAATTCATCTTTTACTTTTTTTTATGACTCAAAATGCGAGTGTAGAGAGTCGGAGAGTGTGTAACCAATACTGTGTATATAAAAACATGAGATACTCAGTATTAAATTTTTAAATATCACAATTATTGTTCCTGGTATATTGTAAATGTATCCGAGTGAGACCTCTGGGTGAGTATGTAAGTAAGTAAATAAAAAAATAAGTTAGTAAGTAAATAAAAATAAAAATAAATAAAAACGTAAGTAAGTAAATAAATAAATAATTAAATAAGTAAGTAAGTAAGTAAATAAATAAATAAATAAAAAGTAAGTAAATAAATAAATAATTAAGTGAGTAAGTAAATAAATACATATATATGTAAGTAACTAAGTAAATAAATAAGTAAGTAAATAAATAAATAAGTAAGTAAGTAAATAAATATGTAAGTAAGTAAGTAAATAAATTAGTAATTAAGTAATTAAGTAAATAAATAAATGAATAAGTAAGTAAGTAAGGATTATTGACATGTTAATAACTGTTATTATGTTAATATGATATATATATGGATATACATATATTTATATATACATAAATATAGATATAAATATATATATGTACATGTCTTCCTTATGGTCCCAATGGTTTCTTCAGGTTTCTCATTTAAAATTTATAACACTTTTGTGGATGATTGACATTATAAGAACTGGTTTTTTAATGTTAATATATAATTAATATGAAGTCTTCTCACATGGTTCTGTGTAACAAACCATTATTCTTTTGACTCACCTTTCTTTCACAAGGTGGAGCGTCTGCATAACTCACCTGGACAGGTCACCTTTCACTGTGAACCTCTCTTCTTCACCACACCTTCATCTTCTTAATTGATCCCCACATCCTGCACATCAGGCAGATTAGCCTCGGATTCTTCAGGTAAACACAGCAAAGTGTGTGTGTGTGTGTGTGTGTGTGAACCCGAGGGGGGAAGTGGAGTCTTTGATCAGGCTAATGAGCTGCCATTCCTCCCTCCAGGGCCTGCTGGTTGGCTGGGGGGTGTATGGACACCTGAAACAACATGCACACACACACACACACACACACACACACACACACACACACACACACACACACTCACACACACACACTCACACACCCTGGTCAATGCAGCACACCCGCATCCTGCCACCGTTATTGTCTGCCCGCCGCCCCCTGCTAGTCGTCTCTGTCCATGTGTCAGTCACACCCTCCCTTCACCTCCATCCTCCACCCGGCTAACAGCAGCGACATCCTCCCCCCCCCCCCCCCCGTGCTGTCACTCACACACACTTCCACCTTCACTCCCCCTCCCCCGCTCACCTTCATCTATTGTCCTCCCCTGGCTGGTCGCCGAGTGTCAGGATGCCCCATGTGAGCGCTTCATTGCTCCTTCACCAACATCACATGCGTCCCTCCTCTTCTTCACCAACATCACATGTGTCCCTCCTCTTCGTCACCAACGTGAATCACATGCGTCCCTCTTCGTCATCAACATGCATCACATACGTCCCTCCTCTTCGTCACCAACGTGCATCACATGCGTCCCTCTTCGTCACCAACATGCATCACATACGTCCCTCCTCTTCGTCACCAACGTGCATCACATGCGTCCCTTTTCGTCACCAACATGCATCACATACGTCCCTCCTCTTCGTCACCAACGTGCATCACATGTGTCCCTCTTCATCACCAACATGCATCACATACGTCCCTCCTCTTTGTCACCAACATGCATCACATACGTCCCTCCTCTTCATCACCAACGTGCATCACATGCGTCCCTCTTCGTCACCAACATGCATCACATACGTCCCTCCTCTTCGTCACCAACGTGCATCACATGCGTCCCTTTTCGTCACCAACATGCATCACATACGTCCCTCCTCTTCGTCACCAACGTGCATCACATGCGTCCCTTTTCGTCACCAACATGCATCACATGCGTCCCTCCTCTTCATCACCAACGTGCATCACATGCGTCCCTTTTCGTCACCAACATGCATCACATGCGTCCCTCCTCTTCTTCACCAACATCACACGTGTCCCTCTTCTTCACCAACGTGCATCACATGCGTCCCTCCTCTTCTTCACAAACATGCATCACATGTGTCCCTCTTCTTCACCAACATGCATCACATGTGTCCCTCTTCTTCACCAACGTGCATCACATGCTTCCCTCCTCTTCTTCACAAACATGCATCACATGTGTCCCTTTTCTTCACCAACATGCATCACATGTGTCCCTCTTCTTCACCAACGTGCATCACATGCGTCCCTCTTCATCACCAACATGCATCACATACGTCCCTCCTCTTCGTCACCAACGTGCATCACATGCGTCCCTTTTCATCACCAACATGCATCACATGCGTCCCTCCTCTTCGTCACCAACGTGCATCACATGCGTCCCTTTTCGTCACCAACATGCATCACATATGTCCCTCCTGTTCGTCACCAACGTGCATCACATGCGTCCCTCCTCTTCGTCACCAACGTGCATCACATGCGTCCCTCCTCTTCGTCACCAACGTGCATCACATGCGTCCCTTTTCGTCACCAACATGCATCACATACGTCCCTCCTCTTCGTCACCAACGTGCATCACATGCGTCCCTTTTCGTCACCAACATGCATCACATGCGTCCCTTTTCGTCACCAACATGCATCACATGCGTCCCTCCTCTTCTTCACCAACATCACACGTGTCCCTCTTCTTCACCAACGTGCATCACATGCGTCCCTCCTCTTCTTCACAAACATGCATCACATGTGTCCCTCTTCTTCACCAACATGCATCACATGTGTCCCTCTTCTTCACCAACGTGCATCACATGCTTCCCTCCTCTTCTTCACAAACATGCATCACATGTGTCCCTTTTCTTCACCAACATGCATCACATGTGTCCCTCTTCTTCACCAACGTGCATCACATGCTTCCCTCCTCTTCTTCATCAAAGTGCATCACATGTGTCCCTCTTCCTCACCAACATCACATGTGTCCCTCTTCTATATTTATATAGAGACTATATATATATATATATATATCTATAAATAGATATATATATATATACAGTTTATGCTTATTGTAAGTCGCTTTGGATAAAAGCGTCTGCTAAATGACATGTAATGTCAATATATATATATATACGTATATATATATATAAATATATATGACTGTAATTAGTGGAGTTGAGTCGGGTTGGTATTGTAGTTCCAGTTTTAGTTCCTATGTTTCCTGTTCTTCACAATCACATCATTCCCTCCATCAATATTAAGATAAAAGTAAACTTTTAATGTTTAAACATATTAATATTCGCAGATTTTCTTTGACTGGACAAAAAGGAAGTGAGACGTGTTGCTGTTTTAATCTTTTACGGGCTGTAATTTCAGAGTTAATGAAATAAAGGTTTGCTCCAACCTGCAATAACTGCTTATACGGTTCCTGTCCGAGGGAAGTTTATAGCTCCTAACCCCCCCCCCCCTCCCCCCTCCCGCCGACCCTTCAACCCCGATGCGTGTCACTCAAGGTGGCGACAGTCAGCGATGGCGGCGCCGACACGAGGGCGCTCAGGCGATAAGCGTTTGTCTTTCCTCCTCTTCTCTTTTCCTCTCCCTCTCTTCCTCCGTGACCCATTGACCCCCGACTCCATTTGGTCTCTGACAGCCATCAAAGCACTTTCATTATTTCACAACGACAGCTACACAGGACAATATATATATATACATATATATACAGGACTGTCTCAGAAAATTAGAATATTGTGATAAAGTTCTTTATTTTCTGTAATGCAATTAAAAAAACAAAAATGTCATGCATTCTGGATTCATTACAAATCAACTGAAATATTGCAAGCCTTTTATTCTTTTAATATTGCTGATTATGGCTTACAGCTTAAGAAAACTCTAAAATCCTATCTCATAAAATTTTAATATTTCCTCAGACCAAGTAAAAAAAAAGATTTATAACAGCTGAGTGTTTGTCAAGGCTCAGGAAACCCTTGCAGGTGTTTCGAGTTAATTAGACAATTCAAGTGATTTGTTTAATACCCTACTAGTATACTTTTTCATGATATTCTAATATTTCGAGATAGGATATTTGAGTTTTCTTAAGCTGTAAGCCATAATCAGCAATAAATCAGAATAAAAGGCTTGCAATATTTCAGTTGATTTGTAATGAATCCAGAATGCATGACATTTTTGTTTTTTGAATTGCATTACAGAAAATAAAGAACTTCATCACAATATTCTAATTTTCTGAGACAGTCCTGTATATATAATTATATATATATATATATATTTATGTATATTTATATATATTTAGCTATTTATATTTATATATATATAATTATATATAGATATATATTTATTTATTTATATCTATTTATATATATATATTTATATATATTTATATATTTATATATATATATATTTATATATATATAAATAAATGTGTATATTAATTAATTAATTAATTCAGCCGGGGAAACACAAGTTCACGAGTTGAGGACAGAAACGCTGACTCATGACGATCTGCTGGTGAACTCTGATGTTGTGCCGATGCTCTCAGATAAAAGTCCTAGAAGACGTTATAAAGGATCATCTGGTTTGTCCGTGTAGATTTTGTGACGCCAACAAATCATTATTAAGGACGTTCGACTACTTTCTCCCCAAAATGACGAACCTGCGTGTTCAAATCTTCATGTTCTTGTCCTAAAAGCAAAAAAAAGCACTTTAATTTGTATTCTTATACGTCCAGCAGATGAGTTATGACTCATCTCGCATGGACAGTGTGTGTGTGTGTGTGTGTGTGTCTCAGTGTGCACTCAGGATGTTTTCATAGCGCTCACTTTTGACGGGGTGATTTACATCCTCTTAGAACTTCTTATGGAGATACACACTCACACACACACACTCACACACTCACACACACACACTCACACACACACACACTCACACACACACACACACTCACACACTCACACACACACACACTCACACACACACACACACACTCAGCGGAAGACGTGCTCGGCAAGAAAACAGGTTGATGATCAAACCGGTCTGACGGAGGCGGATGATGTCTGTGTAGAATCTGTTTCACATCCTCCAACGTGAGGCTGACGGATGCCTCTGAGGCTACTGGGGTCCTACTGGGGTCCTACTGGGGTCCTACTGCGGTCTTACTGGGGTCCTACTGGGGTCCTACTGCAGTCTTACTGGGGTCCTACTGGGGTCCTACTGCGGTCTTACTGGGGTCCTACTGGGGTCCTACTGCGGTCTTACTGGGGTCCTACTGGGGTCCTACTGCGGTCTTACTGGGGTCCTACTGGGGTCCTACTGCGGTCTTACTGGGGTCCTACTGCGGTCTTACTGGGGTCCTATTGGGGTCTTACTGGGGTCTTACTGGGGTCTTACTGGGGTCTTACTGGGGTCCTACTGGGGTCTTACTGGGGTCCTACTGGGGTCCTATTGGGGTCTTACTGGGGTCTTACTGGGGTCCTACTGGGGTCCTACTGCGGTCTTACTGGAGTCTTACTGGGGTCCTACTGGGGTCTTACTGGGGTCTTACTGGGGTCCTACTGGGGTCCTACTGCGGTCTTACTGGGGTCTTACTGGGGTCCTACTGGGGTCCTACTGAGGTCTTACTGGGGTCCTATTGGGGTCTTACTGGGGTCTTACTGGGGTCCTACTGGGGTCCTACTGGGGTCTTACTGGGGTCTTACTGGGGTCTTACTGGGGTCCTATTGGGATCTTACTGGGGTCCTACTGGGGTCTTACTGGGGTCCTATTGGGGTCTTACTGGGGTCTTACTGGGGTCCTATTGGGGTCTTACTGGGGTCCTATTGGGGTCTTACTGGGGTCTTATTGGGGTCCTACTGGGGTCTTACTGGGGTCTTACTGGGGTCCTACTGGGGTCCTACTGAGGTCTTACTGGGGTCCTACTGGGGTCTTACTGGGGTCCTATTGGGGTCTTACTGGGGTCCTATTGGGGTCTTACTGGGGTCTCACTGGGGTCCTACTGGGGTCTTACTGGGGTCTTACTGGGGTCCTACTGGGGTCCTACTGAGGTCTTACTGGGGTCCTACTGGGGTCTTACTGGGGTCCTACTGAGGTCTTACTGGGGTCCTACTGGGGTCTTACTGGGGTCCTATTGGGGTCTTACTGGGGTCTTACTGGGGTCCTATTGGGGTCTTACTGGGGTCCTATTGGGGTCTTACTGGGGTCTTACTGGGGTCTTACTGGGGTCCTACTGGGGTCTTACTGGGGTCCTATTGGGGTCTTACTGGGGTCCTATTGGGGTCCTACTGGGGTCTTACTGGGGTCCTACTGGGGTCCTACTGAGATTTTACTGGGGTCCTACTGGGGTCTTACTGGGGTCCTATTGGGGTCTTACTGGGGTCCTATTGGGGTCCTACTGCGGTCTTACTGGGGTCCTACTGGGGTCTTACTGGGGTCCTATTGGGGTCTTACTGGGGTCTTACTGGGGTCCTACTGCGGTCTTACTGGGGTCTTACTGGGGTCCTACTGGGGTCCTACTGAGGTCTTACTGGGGTCCTATTGGGGTCTTACTGGGGTCTTACTGGGGTCCTATTGGGGTCTTACTGGGGTCTTACTGGGGTCTTACTGGGGTCTTACTGGGGTCCTATTGGGGTCTTACTGGGGTCCTACTGGGGTCTTACTGGGGTCTTACTGGGGTCTTACTGGGGTCCTACTGGGGTCCTACTGAGGTCTTACTGGGGTCCTACTGGGGTCTTACTGGGGTCCTACTGAGGTCTTACTGGGGTCCTACTGGGGTCTTACTGGGGTCCTATTGGGGTCTTACTGGGGTCTTACTGGGGTCCTATTGGGGTCTTACTGGGGTCTTACTGGGGTCCTACTGGGGTCCTACTGAGGTCTTACTGGGGTCCTACTGGGGTCTTACTGGGGTCCTACTGAGGTCTTACTGGGGTCCTACTGGGGTCTTACTGGGGTCCTATTGGGGTCTTACTGGGGTCTTACTGGGGTCCTATTGGGGTCTTACTGGGGTCCTATTGGGGTCTTACTGGGGTCTTACTGGGGTCTTACTGGGGTCCTACTGGGGTCTTACTGGGGTCCTATTGGGGTCTTACTGGGGTCCTATTGGGGTCCTATTGGGGTCTTACTGGGGTCTTACTGGGGTCCTATTGGGGTCTTACTGGGGTCTTACTGGGGTCTTACTGGGGTCCTACTGGGGTCCTACTGAGGTCTTACTGGGGTCCTACTGGGGTCTTACTGGGGTCCTACTGAGGTCTTACTGGGGTCCTACTGGGGTCTTACTGGGGTCCTATTGGGGTCTTACTGGGGTCTTACTGGGGTCCTATTGGGGTCTTACTGGGGTCTTACTGGGGTCTTACTGGGGTCCTACTGGGGTCTTACTGGGGTCCTATTGGGGTCTTACTGGGGTCCTATTGGGGTCCTACTGGGGTCTTACTGGGGTCCTACTGGGGTCCTACTGGGGTCTTACTGGGGTCCTATTGGGGTCTTACTGGGGTCTTACTGGGGTCCTATTGGGGTCTTACTGGGGTCCTATTGGGGTCTTACTGGGGTCTTACTGGGGTCTTACTGGGGTCCTACTGGGGTCTTACTGGGGTCCTATTGGGGTCTTACTGGGGTCCTATTGGGGTCCTACTGGGGTCTTACTGGGGTCCTACTGGGGTCCTACTGAGATCTTACTGGGGTCCTACTGGGGTCTTACTGGGGTCCTATTGGGGTCTTACTGGGGCCCTATTGGGGTCCTACTGCGGTCTTACTGGGGTCCTACTGGGGTCTTACTGGGGTCCTATTGGGGTCTTACTGGGGTCTTACTGGGGTCCTACTGCGGTCTTACTGGGGTCTTACTGGGGTCCTACTGGGGTCCTACTGAGGTCTTACTGGGGTCCTATTGGGGTCTTACTGGGGTCTTACTGGGGTCCTATTGGGGTCTTACTGGGGTCTTACTGGGGTCTTACTGGGGTCCTATTGGGGTCTTACTGGGGTCCTACTGGGGTCTTACTGGGGTCTTACTGGGGTCTTACTGGGGTCCTACTGGGGTCCTACTGAGGTCTTACTGGGGTCCTACTGGGGTCTTACTGGGGTCCTACTGAGGTCTTACTGGGGTCCTACTGGGGTCTTACTGGGGTCCTATTGGGGTCTTACTGGGGTCCTATTGGGGTCTTACTGGGGTCTTACTGGGGTCTTACTGGGGTCCTACTGGGGTCTTACTGGGGTCCTATTGTGGTCTTACTGGGGTCCTATTGGGGTCCTACTGGGGTCTTACTGGGGTCCTACTGGGGTCCTACTGAGATCTTACTGGGGTCCTACTGGGGTCTTACTGGGGTCCTATTGGGGTCTTACTGGGGTCCTATTGGGGTCCTACTGCGGTCTTACTGGGGTCCTACTGGGGTCTTACTGGGGTCCTATTGGGGTCTTACTGGGGTCTTACTGGGGTCCTACTGCGGTCTTACTGGGGTCTTACTGGGGTCCTACTGGGGTCCTACTGAGGTCTTACTGGGGTCCTATTGGGGTCTTACTGGGGTCTTACTGGGGTCCTATTGGGGTCTTACTGGGGTCTTACTGGGGTCCTACTGGGGTCTTACTGGGGTCTTACTGGGGTCCTACTGGGAAATGGTTCTTTAAAGAACCCTGGTTTGAAATGTTCTTAGTGGAACCATAAATGGTTCTCCTGTGGCATCACTCTGAAGAACCATTGTTATTCCCAGACCCTCTCCATCTATTGGTGGAAATTGTTCTGTAATGACGAACATTTGCACCCAATCGTCGTGTAAAACTCTGAAAGATGTGTGTGTGTGTGTGTGTGTGTGTGTGTTCCCGTGTGAAAGTGTGCCTCTGCATCCGTGTTCCTATTCACGGTACCTCTGCTCTCCAACAGCGGCTCTGTGTTTCTGGCCCCGTTGTTCTGCCGCTCAGGTGAAAGGGATCCTGGGAACAGCCGGCTCCCGGCTTCCCAAAAGCCTCTCTCAGTGCTGCCGGCGCACAATGGAACAAAGATGGCCTCAGTGTTTGGGCACGCCGCTGGGAAACCCAACCCAGACTGTAATGGCCACCGTTAGACAACAGGAGAAGGGAGGATACATGTGCTGGGAGGACCCGGTGGGGTTCTACGTCTTTGTGTCGAGTCCGACACACTAACGCACCGCAACCTGCCCGTCGTCCAGGAGGGAGAGTCGGTCAGGGTGGAGGGGAGTGGGGGGGGGGGGGGGGGACTCAGCGTGTTGCTGAGGACACTTCATGTTCTGCAGAACCAGACACACACTGGTAGAGACCATGTGGACCATGGGGGTACCTGTGTGTGTTCACCTGAGCCGGACTCTGAGCTTCAGGCCCACCGGCCTCCATCAGGTTTACCTTTCTCACTGCCTGCCTGTCTGTCTGTCTCTCTGTCTCTGTCTCTCCGTCTCTCTCTCTCCGTCTCTCTCTCTGCCTGTTTCTCTATCTGTCTGTCCGTCTGTCTGTCTGTCTCTCTGTCTCTGTCTCTCCGTCTCTCTCTCTCTGTCTGTCTCTCTGCCTGTTTCTCTATCTGCCTGCCTGTCTGTCTCCCTGTCTGTCTGTCTATCTGTCTGTCTGTCTGTCTCTCTCTCTGTCTGTCTCTCTGCCTGTTTCTCTATCTGCTTGCCTGTCTGTCTCCCTGTCTGTCTGTCTGTCTGTCTCTCTCTCCGTCTTTCTCTCTGCCTGTTTCTCTATCTGTCTCCCTGTCTGTCTGTCTATCTGTCTCTCTCTCTCTCTCTCTCCGTCTCTCTCTCTGCCTGTTTCTTTATCTGTCTGTCCGTCTGTCTGTCCGTCTGTCCGTCTGTCTGTCCGTCTGTCTGTCTGCCTGTCTGTCTGCGTGGGTGTGTCCTCCAGCTTAGAGCTCCTCTTTGTGACATCGACCATCAAAGAGACCGGAGACGCATAAAAGAACGTTTATGACTTCAAAAGAACAGTTTGAGGAGTTCAAAGCACACGCAGGGGAAAGAGGGAGGGAGGGAGAGAGAGAGAGAGAGGGAGGGAGGGAGGGAGGGAGAGAGGGAGAGAGAGGAAGGGAGGAAGGGAGGGTGGGAGAGAGGGAGGGAGGGAGAGAGAGGAGAGAGAGAGGGAGAGAGAGAGGGAGAGAGAGAGGGAGAGAGAAGAGAGAGAGAAAGAGGAGAGGAGAGGAGAGAGAGAGGAGGAGAGAGGAGGAGAGGAGAGAGAGAGAGGAGAGAGAGAGAGAGAGAGGAGAGAGAGAGAGAGAGAGAGGCGAGAGAGAGAGAGAGAGAGGAGAGGAGGGAGAGAGGGAGGAGGAGGGAGGGAGAGAGGAGGAGGGAGAGAGAGAGAGAGGAGAGAGAGAGGGAGGAGGAGGAGAGGGAGAGGAGAGAGGGAGGAGGGAGGAGAGGAGGGAGGTGGGAGAGAGGAGAGAGAGAGGAGAGAGAGAGAGGAGAGGAGAGAGAGAGAGAGAGGTAGAGGTAGAGAGAGGAGGAGAGAGAGGGAGGAGAGAGAGAGAGAGGGAGGAGAGAGAGAGGAGAGAGAGAGGACTGAGAGAGGACCCTCTCATCCCCTGACGTCTCTCTTCTTCCTCATGAGTTTGTCGTTCATCAAGCGGACGCTTCAGAGAGAACTCCTCCCGCCACATGCCGGCTTCTCCTCTGAAGAGGTGGAGGTGATTAGAGGTGGATAGAGGTGGAGGTGTGGGTGGGGGTCTGCTGGTGGAGGTGGTTAGAGGTGGAGGTGGGGGTCTGCTGGTGGAGGTGGTTAGAGGTGGAGGTGGGGGACTGCTGGTGGAGGTGGTTAGAGGTGGAGGTGGGGGACTGCTGGTGGAGGTGGTTAGAGGTGGAGGTGTGGGTGGGGGTCTGCTGGTGGAGGTGGTTAGAGGTGTGGGTGGGGGACTGCTGGTGGAGGTGGTTAGAGGTGTGGGTGGGGGACTGCTGGTGGAGGTGGTTAGAGGTGGAGGTGTGGGTGGGGGTCTGCTGGTGGAGGTGGTTAGAGGTGGAGGTGGGGGTCTGCTGGTGGAGGTGGTTAGAGGTGGAGGTGTGGGTGGGGGTCTGCTGGTGGAGGTGGTTAGAGGTGGAGGTGTGGGTGGGGTATGCTGGTGGAGGTGGTTAGAGGTGGAGGTGGGTGGGGTCTGCTGGTGGAGGTGGTTAGAGGTGGAGGTGTGGGTGTAGGTCTGCTGGTGGAGGTGGTTAGAGGTGGAGGTGTGGGTGGGGGTCTGCTGGTGGAGGTGGTTAGAGGTGGAGGTGTGGGTGGGGTCTGCTGGTGGAGGTGGTTAGAGGTGGAGGTGTGGGTGGGGTCTGCTGGTGGAGGTGGTTAGAGGTGGAGGTGTGGGTGGGGTCTGCTGGTGGAGGTGGTTAGAGGTGGAGGTGTGGGTGGGGTCTGCTGGTGGAGGTGGTTAGAGGTGGAGGTGTGGGTGGGGTCTGCTGGTGGAGGTGGTTAGAGGTGGAGGTGTGGGTGGGGTCTGCTGGTGGAGGTGGTTAGAGGTGGAGGTGTGGGTGTGGGTCTGCTGGTGGAGGTGGATAGAGGTGGAGGTGTGGGTGGGGTCTGCTGGTGGAGGTGGATAGAGGTGGAGGTGTGGGTGGGGTCTGCTGGTGGAGGTGGTTAGAGGTGGAGGTGTGGGTGGGGGTCTGCTGGTGGAGGTGGTTAGAGGTGGAGGTGTGGGTGGGGGTCTGCTGGTGGAGGTGGTTAGAGGTGGAGGTGTGGGTGGGGTCTGCTGGTGGAGGTGGTTAGAGGTGGAGGTGTGGGTGGGGTCTGCTGGTGGAGGTGGTTAGAGGTGGAGGTGTGGGTGGGGGTCTGCTGGTGGAGGTGGTTAGAGGTGGAGGTGTGGGTGGGGTCTGCTGGTGGAGGTGGTTAGAGGTGGAGGTGTGGGTGGGGTCTGCTGGTGGAGGTGGTTAGAGGTGGAGGTGTGTGTGGGGACTGCTGGTGGAGGTGGTTAGAGGGGTGGGTGGGGGTCTGCTGGTGGAGGTGGTTAGAGGTGGAGGTGTGGGTGGGGTCTGCTGGTGGAGGTGGTTAGAGGAGGTGGGGTGGGGTCTGCTGGTGGAGGTGGTTAGAGGTGTGGGTGGGGGTCTGCTGGTGGAGGTGGTTAGAGGTGGAGGTGTGGGTGGGGGTCTGCTGGTGGAGGTGGATAGAGGTGGAGGTGTGGGTGGGGGTCTGCTGGTGGAGGTGGATAGAGGTGGAGGTGGGGGTGGGGGTCTGCTGGTGGAGGTGGATGGGAGGTGGGGTCTGTGAAAAGGCCTTCTTCTCTGCTCTGACCTGAGGCCCCAAAAAACCTGCTGCACACGATCTGGACTCCTGGGTGGGGGTCTGCGAGAGAGAGAGAGAGAGAGAGAGAGAGAGAGAGAGAGAGAGAAGGGGGGGGGTAGAGAGATGGAGAGAGAGAGGCAGAGAGGCCACATGGTGTTTTATCCGACGGGGACGACAAGGGAGCTATTACACGAGAGATGGAGGAAGGAAGGAAGGAAGGAAGCAAGATTCAGGGAAGGGGGGAAGAGGAGGAGGAGGAGGAGGAGGAGGAGGAGGAGGAGGAGGAGGAGAGGGTCCCGTTGGGGGATTAGCCAGCCAGCTGCTCCCTCAGGGACGAGACATAAGAGACATGTTTATTCTGACAGGAAGAGAGACTCCAGAGAGGAAGAGAAGAAGAGAATGAGAAGAAGAGAAGAAGAGAAGAAGAAGAGAAGAAGAGAAGAAGAGAAGAAGAGAAGAAGAGAAGAAGAGAAGATGAGAAGAAGAGAAGAAGAGAAGAAGAAGATGAGCAGTAAAAGAAGGACTAATGGAAATAAAGAAGTAAAGTAACTTCAGTCGTTCATTTCTGATTGAAATGTCCAAACTCCTGAAGAGAAACATGCGAGACCAGAGAGAGAGAGAGAGAGAGAGACGGAGAGAGAGAGAGAGAGAGAGAGAGAGAGAGAGAGAGAGAAGAGAGAGATGGAGAGAGAGAGAGAGAAAGATGGGAAGTCTGGAGGAAGGCGACAGGATCACGGGAAGACAGGAGAGAAGGAGGAAGACAGGAGGGGAGGGAAGAGAGAGAGAGAGAGAGAAGGAGGAAGACAGGATGAAGGAGGGAAGACAGGATTTTTTAGGAAGAGTTAAAACAAGATGAAGGGATGGGAAGACAGGATGAAGGAGGGAAGACAGGATGAAGGCGGGAAGACAGGAGGGAAGACAGGATGAAGGAGGGAAGACAGGAGGAGGAAGGCGGGAAGACAGGAGGAAGGAGGGAAGACAGGATGAAGGAGGGAAGACAGGAGGAAGGAGGGAAGACAAGATGAAGGAGGGAAGACAGGATGAAGGAGGGAAGACAGGAGGAAGGAGGGAAGACAGGAGGAAGGAGGGAAGACAGGATGAAGGAGGGAAGACAGGAGGAAGGAGGGAAGACAGGAGGAAGGAGGGAAGACAGGAAGACAGGATGAAGGAGGGAAGACAGGAGGAAGGAGGGAAGACAAGATGGAAGGAGGGAAGACAGGATGAAGGAGGGAAGACAGGAGGAAGGAGGGAAGACAAGATGGAAGGAGGGAAGACAAGATGAAGGAGGGAAGACAGGAGGAGGGAAGACAGGAGGAAGGAGGGAAGACAGGATGAAGGAGGGAAGACAGGAGGAAGGAGGGAAGACAGGAGGAAGGAGGGAAGACAAGATGAAGGAGGGAAGACAAGATGAAGGAGGGAAGACAGGAGGAAGGAGGGAAGACGGGATGAAGGAGGGAAGACAAGATGAAGGAGTCCTACCGCTTCCTGGGCTCCATCATCTCCCAGGACCTCAAGTGGGA
>NC_079390.1:1014103-1021603 GCF_029220125.1 Pseudoliparis swirei
GAAAAAATAATGGATCTCCGTTCCACCCCCCCCCAACACACACACACACACACAGAGAGACACACCACCCCCTCCAGAGCGTAACCCACTGCATGTGATCACAGATGCATGTTAGGAGGTTGAATGGAGTGAGTCTGTGTGTGTGTGTGTGTGTGTGTGTGTGTGTGTGTGTGTGTGTGTGTTTATGAGAGCGTGGTCATGTGCCTGTTTGATGAATGGTTCATTTTCATTGACTAAAATGTTCACAGGAGCCAAAGATAGTATTTGATCCTCAGGTGTTACCAGGGAAACAGAGCTATATTTAGTAACACACACACACACACACACACGCACACACACACAGAGGGCAGTCACACACTCCCACACAAAGGAACCTCGTCCTTCTGAACGAGACGCCGCTCGCCGCCGAGTTACATTCTGAGGAACGAGGAGATGAAATGAGCCGACTGGGATTTTTTGTTTCTGGCCTTTTGCACAACAGACAGATTCAAATGTTCAAAGACGATTCTGATGGATCACCAAAAGCGGCCCGGCGGCGGCGGCCCGGTGGCGGCGGCGGCCCGGCGGCTCTCGCTGTGTCATTGTGTGACTTTGAGTCGCAGCTCGTCCATCATCTATAAATAGACCCTCAGCCTCGCAGAGCGACGCCCCGACGGCGTGAAGTCTCAGGGACGAGGGGTCATGTGACACGCTGCATTTAATCTCGAGTCCTTTGTGGGTTTGCATGCGTGTGTGTGTGTACATGTGCGTGTGTGTGTGTACATGTGTGTGTGTGTGTTATGGCTGAGAGTAAATCCTCCCCTTGATGTTGTTCACCTCCCTGCCTGAGGGGGGTGCTATGCTGTTTTGCTTTTCTCTTCCCCTTACAGGTGATTGGACGGAGCACATCAGAGGGAACCTGTGGGGGCCGGCTCTCTCTCTCTCTCTCTCTCTCTCTCTCTCTCTCTCTCTCTCTCTCTCCAGCTTCCAACCAGGCCATGCTGCACAGCTCTGACTGTGGGTGGGGGGGTTATAACGGGTGTCGGTCGGGGTGAGAAGCCTTTTTTGTTTAATACTGTTTTCTCTTGTTTTTCAGTAGGGAGTTAGGTAAGCGATTTGTATTTTTGTTTGTTGGGTTATGGTCTAGGGAAGGTAGCTGACTTGCTTAGATTGTTTTGTTTGTTGTTTTGGGCCAGGCTCACCCTGAAGAATTGTGGACACCCGAACCAAAATAAACATCATTGTTCCTGATTCCGCAGCATTGGTCCTAATTTGGGAGGTGGGGAGACCGACCTGGTGCTACGCTCTGGCACCCCGAGGCCGGGCGTAACAGTGTGCATTTGTGTTTGTATGTGTGGGTGTTTAATTTAGTTTTGAGTTTATAAAAGTTACGCATTACCAGACAACAAAATGACATAACGGCGTATTATCAAACATCATCATCTTCCATATCTAACTGACGGTCACGCTTTTATTCAGTGTCGGAAACACGAGGACGAAACACGAGCCCCGACTCAGGGTTTCAGTCAGTGGGGCAAAAACTGACCCCTAAGAAATATGTTCATGCCCCCCCCCCCTGGTTGTATTTATAATTAATCCAGGGTATTGTCGAATGCCCCCCCCCCCCCGCCCCCATCAACAACCAACGCTAAAAAGAAAAAGAGTACAACTGGAATCGCAGAACAGGACTCCCCATTGTGTCCATCAAAACCATTAAATCATAAAAGATGAAATATTGATCCCCCCCCCCCGCCGTCGCTCTGAAAGGACGCGTGACTGTCCGGGGATCAAACCTGTGACCTTTCAGTGGCGCTAATAGGACCCTTCAATAGGTCGGCCTCTGTACGCCGAAGGTCACCCTGACCCCAGGGTGCCTTTTGGAAAGAGGAAGGGGGCAAACACATCATGACACCTTGTTTTATTTTAATATTTCTAAACGACTAAAACAAATGTAAGTGAAAAAAAGTAAAAATATAAGTGAAGAAAAGAAATGTAGACATGAGGATGAGAGATGACTTCAGGTAAAGCTTCATGGGCCACGAGGAAGACTTCCTGTTTCAGAGTAAATCTGTTCGGTCGGCGGTCCATGAGGAAGACTTCATGTCGCTTATCGCCCGGTCGTTTTGAACGACGACTCTTTGGCTCCTGCTCCGCGTGATGAGAGCTGTATGGACTCAATGTCGTCAGCTGTTTACTCTGATTGTCTCAAACACAAACAACCAGCAGCTCTCAGGTGATTTCCAGTGTTGGTGTTTTTTCCCCCACCCAAACGACGTCATGAGGAGATGTTTGTGCGCTGGTGTTGCGTCATCAGCTGAGAGCGAAGTAAATACATTTGTTACGCAACAGCAGGAAGATGTTTATTTTGTATTTAATTTTTGTCTTTGGGTGTATATGTATATAAAACCCATTGAAGAGCTAGAAAGAGTAACTGGTGAGCCTGAATGCACCGTCTGTTGCTACGTTAAATTAAACTAAATCTCGGGATGTTGGTGGATTCATTTCATGAAACGTCTTTTTCTACGAGTGGAAACGTAAACAACAACTCAATTATAGTTTCAAAACAACATCAACAAACGGGTGAATAAACAACACGTCATGCAGAACAACAGCAAAACACTCAGAGAACGTCTCCAAGGGGGAAGCGTTTCTCATCCAGAGGGCGAACCCCGGACCCGCTGTGAGAGCGAGTGGTTCGAGGTCATGTGATGAAACCTGGACGTGACCTCCATGTGACCTCCATGCGACCTCCACGCGACCTCCACGTGACCTCCACGTGACCTCCATGTGACCTCCATGTGACCTCAATGTGACCTCCACGTGACCTCCATGTGACCTCCACGTGACCTCCACGTGACCTCCATGTGACCTCCACGTGACCTCCACATGACCTCCACGTGACCTCCATGTGACCTCCACGTGACCTCCACGTGACCTCCATGTGACCTCCACGTGACCTCCACGTGACCTCCATGTGACCTCAATGTGACCTCCACGTGACCTCCATGTGACCTCCACGTGACCTCCACGTGACCTCCACATGACCTCCATGTGACCTCCACATAACCTCTCTGGTTTTCACCGCGCGGCGTTTCTTAATGTTAAAGCGCGAGAAGAAAACCGTCCACTCATCATCTGCTGTGACGTCAGCATCACATCCTCCACCTCCTCTTTCTCTACCTCCCCTCCCTCTCTCTCAGCCCCCCCCCTGTCCCATGGGCCCAGAGGATGATGTCATACCTCCGCTTCCCGGGGATGTGAGTAACCGTACACGGTGCGCCTCGGGCCGCGGCGGCGGGTGTGTTTGTGATCGCTAAACGAGAGAGGCAGAAATGGAGAGAATAAGAGGAGGAGAGAGTCAATAGTGGAGGATAAAAGGCTTCTTTTCCATGTCTCTCTCTCACACACACACACACACACACATTAGCCATTCTCGTGCAAATCCATTCACACAATCACACTTTTGATGATGTGTGTGTGTGACGACGCGTCGCCTTACAGTCGAGTGCAAACACTCGTTAATATAGAACAGGTACTGCACCACGCTCCGGTTCTGTTGTTTCTGGTTCTGTTGTTTCTGGTTCTGTGGTTTCTGGTTCTGTTGTTTCTGGTTCTGTGGTTTCTGGTTCTGTTGATTCTGGTTCTGTGGTTTCTGGTTCCGTTGATTCTGAGTTTATTCCGGTAAGGCAGATCATGGTCAAAGTTTATTTCAGAACATGCATCAAAAACCATGACCTGAAACCGATTGTCACAAACAACGTAAAGACGTAAAGTTATGAACTGGATCGTGAACGTTGAAACAGAACCAGATGTTTCCCTCGGGGTTCAGAGGACGAGTGAAGAGGAGAGTGGAAAAGACTCAGAATGGTGTTTTCTTTGGCCCAAAACTATTTGGCAAACTCTAGAACTGAGTGGTGTTTCCCTGACATGAATATCTGTGTCAACTGTACTCAATGTTTGAAGTTTGTTATCTGCGTTCTTGTGTTTCTATGTGTGAGCTGTGAGCACTCTTATTGTGAAAGGTCATGTCATTACACTGGTATCTACTGTGAGCACTCTTATTGTGAAAGGTCATGTCATTACACTGGTATCTACTCATTACACTGGTATCTACTGTGAGCACTCTTATTGTGAAAGGTCATGTCATTACACTGGTATCTACTGTGAGCACTCTTATTGTGAAAGGTCATGTCATTACACTGGTATCTACTGTGAGCACTCTTATTGTGAAAGGTCATGTCATTACACTGGTATCTACTGTGAGCACTCTTATTGTGAAAGGTCATGTCATTACACTGGTATCTACTGTGAGCACTCTTATTGTGAAAGGTCATGTCATTACACTGGTATCTACTGTGAGCACTCTTATTGTGAAAGGTCATGTCATTACACTGGTATCTACTGTGAGCACTCTTATTGTGAAAGGTCATGTCATTACACTGGTATCTACTGTGAGCACTCTTATTGTGAAAGGTCATGTCATTACACTAGTAAAAATCAGAGCCCTCTCTCTCTCCCTATCTCTCTCCCTCCTCTCCCCTCTCTCTATCTCCCTCTCTCTCTCCCTCCCTCCCCCCTCTCTCTCCCCTCTCTTTATCTCCTCTCTCTCTCCCTCCCCCCTCTCTCTCCCTCTCTCTCTCCCTCCCCCCTCTCTCCCTCTCTCTCTATCTCCCTCTCTCTCTCTCCCTCCCTCCCCGCTCTCCCTCTCTCCTCCCTCCTCCTCCCTCCCTCCTCTCTCTCTCCTCGCCCCGCTCTCTCTCCCTCTCTCTCTCCCTCCCTACCCCCTCTCTCTCCCCTCTCTCTATCTCCCTCTCTCTCTCTCTCCCTCCCTCCCCCCTCTCTCTCTATCTCCTCTCTCTCCCTCCTCCCTCCTCCTCCCTCCCTCCCCTCTCTATCTCCCCCATCTCTCCCTCCCCTCTCCCCCTCTCTCCTCCTCTCCCTCTCTCTATCTCCTCTCTCTCTGCCCCCCATCTCTCTCCTCCCCTCTCTCTCCCCCTCTCTCCCCCCTCCCCATCTCTCTCTTCCCCCCCTCTCCCTCTCTCCCTCCTCACCTCCTCAGACAATGGGCCTCTTCAAAGCTTCTCTCTGGACATTCCTCCTGGAGGAGGCGGTTGTTTATCGCCGCTCCTCTCGTCTGTGGGCACACGCAGGGAGAAAAAAAGAAAAGAAAAGGAAGTCGCCTAAAACACAGAAAGGAGAGGAAGTGTGGAGACAGAGCAGAATGGGGGGAGTGAGTAGGACAGAAAGAAAGAGAGAGAGGAAGCCGCAGCATAAATAACCTCGGAGGGTTTTTTTTGGGATCTATTTTTTCCTCCAGTCGGGACTTATTTTCATTTTCATGTTCATGAATGACAGGAAGAGGAAAGGGAAGAAGAGATAAGAGGTTAAAAAAGAACAGGAATCATTCCATGACGACTTCCAGGGCAAAGAAAAGAATGCCTTGATTGCTTTATTTTTATTATTTTATTTTGTAAAAGTGGGATTTTTGCTACTGTTTGGACATTTTTTCTTCTTATTTGATGATTTATTTTATTTTATTTATATTGTTTCTTGAGTAACTTTTTACCTGCAGTGATTGTCCTCGTATTGTATTTTTTACAGTGGGTACGGAACGTTTCAGACCCCTTTAAAATATTCACTGTTTATTTCGTTGCAGACATTTGGTGAAATCAAAAAAGTTCATTTTATTTCCCATTAATGTTCACTCAGCTCCCCATCTTCACAGAAAAAAACAGAAATGTAGTACATTTTTAACATTTATTAAAAAAGAAAAACTAAAATATCACATGGTCCTAAGTATTCAGAGCCTTTGCTGTGACATTGAACTCACATGCTGTCCATCTCTTCTGATCCAGCTGTGTTTAAATAAACTGATTGGACTTGATTAGATTATTATTATTATTTTATTTTGTAAAAGTGGGATTTTTGGTACTTTTTGGACATTTCTTTCAAACAAATTAAGCGTGTGAAGAATAAATGTGAGTATAAATCTTAAAATCAAAAAAGTTAATTTTATTTCTCATTAAAGTTCACTCAGCTCCCCATCTTCACAGGAAAAAACTGAAATGTGGAAATTTACGCACATTTATTAAAAAAGAAAAACTCAAATCTCACACGGTCATGCCCATAATTAACACTGTGCATGTCTTCCGGTCCTCCTTCAGATGGTCTACTCCTTCATTGGAGTCCAGCTGGGTTTAAATAAACTGATTGGACTTGATTAGATTATTATTATTAGTTATTAAATATCAAGCCAAATTAATATAATAGGGTTGTAAATTGATTGTAAAGCCCTAAGAGGCAAATTTGTAATTTATGATATTGATCCATACAGAATAAACTGAATTTTATTTAATTGAATAAAACTATTGTGTTAAATGTACCCCAAAAAAACTCCATTAATTCCCCCATTCTTGTCTCCTGGCCCCATGCTGCTTTCAGCTGAATGTCGTAATCATCATCATCATCATCGTCTTCATCATCGTCATCGTCAACATTGTTCACTTCAGAGGACGCTCCGTGCTTCCTCTGGCCGTCCGTCACGATGTCCAGCGTGACGCGCTGCTTTCTGTCCTGAACTTTTGAACAATAGGTCCTTTTTCCCTCCGGTTCCGAACGTCATCGGGAAGTCTAAAAACGTCACGATGCGTTCAAAGACGCTCTAATAAAAGGTATTTTAAGCGGTGGGAACAAAGACAGCTCCGCTTCCCGTAGGATGCTGAGTAATGTGTGGAGACATCTACTCCTGAAACTAAAACCACGACTTCAATCACGTCTGTCCTCCAACGAGACGGCGTCGCGTAATAATCAGTTTGAGTCGAGCGGAAGCGTCGTGTAAACGCCAAGGAATGAGAACGAGTTAAGAGGGAGGAGTTAAGAGGGAGGAGTTAAGAGGGAGGAGTTAAGAGGGATGACTTAAGAGGGAGGAGTTAAGAGGGATGACTTAAGAGGGAGGAGTTAAGAGGGAGGAGTTAAGAGGGACAACTTAAGAGGGACAACTTAAGAGGGACGACTTAAGAGGGAGGAGTTAAGAGGGAGGAGTTAAGAGGAAGGAGTTAAGAGGGACGAGTTAAGAGGGAGGAGTTAAAGGGGAGGAGTTAAGAGGGAGGAATTAAGAGGGACAAGTTAAAGGGGAGGAGTTAAGAGGGAGAAGTTATTTTTCCATTTGGGGTATTTTTGTCTTCACAGGCGTCATCGCTGCAGTCGGTCGATGTGTGAGAGTTTATTTCTGTATGTGAGACATCACAGCTGAGAAGACACGCCGTCTTCCGGTCTCAACAACGTGTGTGTGTGTGTGTGTGTGTGTGTGAGTGTGTGTGTGTGTGTGTGTGAGTGTGTGTGTGTGTGTGTGTGTGTGTGTGTGTGTGTGTGTGTGTGTGTGTGAGGTGTGTGTGTGTGTGTGTGTGTGTGTGTGTGTGTGTGGTGTGTGTGTGTAGTGTGTGTGTGTGTGAGTGTGTGTGTGTGAGTGTGTGTGTGTGTGTGTGTGTGTGAGTGTGTGTGTGTGTGTGTGTGTGTGAGTGT
>NC_079390.1:1026603-1091603 GCF_029220125.1 Pseudoliparis swirei
CTTGTTCTACATGACTTCCTGTCTTGTTGTATACAACTTCCTGTCTTGTTCTACATGACTTCCTGTCTTGTTGTATATGACTTCCTGTCTTGTTCTACACGACTTCCTGTCTTATTCTACACAACTTCCTGTCTGGTTTCACATGACTTCCTGTCTGGTCCTACACGTTGCCCGCCGGCCTGGGCAGGAACAAGATGGCCTTCTGGCCCCGGTGGGCGTCCGGTCCGGCTTTGGGCCGGCCGTTCCTCTTCAGACCGACGTACCAGCCGTACTTCTGGGAGCGGTACGTGTTGTGATGGTTCTCCTCGTACTTCTCCAGGAAGTAGCACTCGTCATTCAGAGTTTGCTGAGGGAAGAACATTTGAGCTCATATCATATGATGTCATATCATATGAGGTCATATCAGATGAGGTCATATCATATGAGGTCATATCAGATGAGCTCATATCATATGATGTCATATCAGATGAGGTCATATCAGATGAGGTCATATCATATGATGTCATATCAGATGAGGTCATATCATATGAGGTCATATCATATGATGTCATATCATATGAGGTTATTTCATATGAGGTCATATCATATGATGTCATATCAGATGAGCTCATATCATATGAGCTCATATCATATGAGGTCATATCAGATGAGCTCATATCATATGAGGTCATTTCATATGATGTCATATCATATGATGTCATATCATATGAGGTCATATCATATGATGTCATATCAGATGAGCTCATATCATATGAGGTCATTTCATATGATGTCATATCATATGATGTCATATCATATGAGGTCATATCATATCATGGTGGAGGAGTACAAGTACCTGGGCGTCTCCATCGACAGCCGACTGAACTGGAAGGCCAACATCAACGCTGTGTACAAGAAGGGGATGAGTCGACTCTTTTTCCTGAGAAAGCTTCGATCCTTCAACGTGTGCAGCAAGATGCTGGAGTTATTCTACCAGTCGGTTGTGGCCAGTGTGCTGCACTTTGCCATTGTCTGCTGGGGGAGCAGCATCGGAGCCGGTGACACCAGCCGTCTTAACAAACTGGTTAGGAAGGCTGGCTCCATCATCGGCTGCCAGCTGGAGCACCTGGAACAGGTGGTGGAGAGGACGTTGAAGAAACTGGTGTCCATATTGGACAACCCGGACCACCCTCTCCACCACCTCCTACAGGGACAGAGAAGGACTTTCTCCAGACGTCTCCTCACGCTCCGCTGCCACAAGGAGAGATACAGGAGAACATTCCTGCCGACGGCTATGAGGCTCTACAACAGTTCACCTCTTGCCAGATCACCCTAACCCTTCTTATATTTTGTGTTTTATTTTTTTATTCTTGTGTGTTGCTGCTACTGACTCGACAAATTTCCCCTTGGGGATTAATAAAGTATATATCTATCTATCTATCTATCTATCTATCTATCTATCTATATGAGGTCATTTCATATGATGTCATATCATATGATGTCATTTCATATGATGTCATATCATATGATGTCATATCATATGAGGTCATATCATATGAGGTCATTTCATATGATGTCATATCATATGAGGTCATTTCATATGATGTCATATCATATGAGCTCATATCATATCAGGTCATTACCTTCGCATTGAAAATGCCGGAAGGTTATGTTTTGATCGCCGTGTATTTATTTATTTATTACCTTCGCATTGAAAATGCGGAAGGTTATGTTTTATTTATTTATTTATTTATTTATTTGTATGCGTGTTATTCGCAAATCTCAAAAAGTATTGAACCGAATCGCATGAAATTTGGTGGGATGATTGTTTATTATCCGGGGACCAGTTGATTAGATTTTGGGATCGATCGGGTCAAAGGTCAAAGGTCATGAACAGGTCAAAATCTTTCAGAACTCAAAAAGTATTGAACCGAATCGCATGAAATTTGGTGGGATCATTGTTTATTATCCGGGGACCAGTTGATTAGATTTTGGGATCGATCGGGTCAAAGGTCAAAGGTCATGAACAGGTCAAAATCTTTCGCAGAACTCAAAAAGTATTGAACCGAATCGCATGAAATTTGGTGGGATGATTGTTTATTATCCGGGGACCAGTTGACTAGATTTTGGGATCGATCGGGTCAAAGGTCAAGGTCAAAGGTCATGAACAGGTCAAAATGTTCTTGAATCGCCTGAAATTTGGTGGGATGATTGGTTATTATCCGGGGACCATTTGATTAGATTTTGGGATCAATCGGGTCAAAGGTCAAGGTCAAGGGCAAACTCTTTTTTTACCATAGCACGATAAATTTTTGTCCAATTGGCATGCAACTAATGCCAAAATGTTCATAATTCAATGCCCAATCTTGTGATATGCGAAGGTATGCGCTCTACCGAGTGCCCATTCTAGTTTATTTATTTATTTATTTATTTGTATGCGTGTTATTCGCAAATCTCAAAAAGTATTGAACCGAATCGCATGAAATTTGGTGGGATGATTGTTTATTATCCGGGGACCAGTTGATTAGATTTTGGGACTGATCGGGTCAAAGGTCAAAGGTCATGAACAGGTCAAAATCTTTCGCAGAACTCAAAAAGTATTGAACCGAATCGCATGAAATTTGGTGGGATGATTGTTTATTATCCGGGGACCAGTTGATTAGATTTTGGGATCGATCGGGTCAAAGGTCAAAGGTCATGAACAGGTCAAAATCTTTCGCAGAACTCAAAAAGTATTGAACCGAATCGCATGAAATTTGGTGGGATGATTGTTTATTATCCGGGGACCAGTTGACTAGATTTTGGGATCGATCGGGTCAAAGGTCAAGGTCAAAGGTCATGAACAGGTCAAAATGTTCTTGAATCGCATGAAATTTGGTGGGGTGATTGGTTATTATCCGGGGACCATTTGATTAGATTTTGGGATCAATCGGGTCAAAGGTCAAGGTCAAGGTCATGGAAAGGTCAAACTCTTTTTTTACCATAGCACGATACATTTTGTCCAATTGGCATGCAACTAATGCCATAATGTTCTTAATTCAATGCCCAATCTTGTGATATGCGAAGGTATGCGCTCTACCGAGTGCCCATTCTAGTTTCATATGATGTCATATCATATGAGCTCATATCATATCAGGTCATTTCATATGATGTCATTTCATATGATGTCATATCATATGAGCTCATATCATATGATGTCATATCATATGAGGTCATTTCATATGATGTCATATCATATGAGCTCATATCATATGATGTCATATCATATGAGGTCATTTCATATGATGTCATATCATATGATGTCATATCATTTGAGGTCATTTCATATGATGTCATATCATATGAGGTCATTTCATATGATGTCATATCATATGAGCTCATATCATATCAGGTCATTTCATATGATGTCATATCATATGAGGTCATATCATATGAGGTCATTTCATATGATGTCATATCATATGATGTCATATCATATGAGGTCATTTCATATGATGTCATATCATATGAGCTCATATCATATCAGGTCATTTCATATGATGTCATATCATATGATGTCATATCATATGATGTCATATCATATGATGTCATATCATATGAGGTCATTTCATATGATGTCATATCATATGAGCTCATATCATATCAGGTCATTTCATATGATGTCATTTCATATGATGTCATATCATATGAGGTCATATCATATGAGGTCATTTCATATGATGTCATATCATATGATGTCATATCATATGATGTCATATCATTTGAGGTCATTTCATATGATGTCATATCATATGAGGTCATTTCATATGATGTCATATCATATGAGGTCAATTCATATGATGTCATATCATATGAGGTCATTTCATATGATGTCATATCATATGAGGTCATTTCATATGATGTCATATCATATGAGCTCATATCATATCAGGTCATTTCATATGATGTCATATCATATGAGGTCATATCATATGAGGTCATTTCATGATGTCATTTCATATGATATCATATCATATGAGGTCATTTCATATGATGTCATATCATATGAGGTCATTTCATATGATGTCATATCATATGAGCTCATATCATATCAGGTCATTTCATATGATGTCATTTCATATGATGTCATATCATATGAGGTCATATCATATGAGGTCATTTCATATGATGTCATATCATATGATGTCATATCATATGATGTCATATCATTTGAGGTCATTTCATATGATGTCATATCATATGAGCTCATATCATATCAGGTCATTTCATATGATGTCATTTCATATGATGTCATATCATATGAGGTCATATCATATGAGGTCATTTCATATGATGTCATATCATATGATGTCATTTCATATGATGTCATATCATATGAGGTCATTTCATATGATGTCATATCATATGAGGTCATTTCATATGATGTCATATCATATGATGTCATATCATATGAGCTCATATCATATCAGGTCATTTCATATGATGTCATATCAGATGATGTCATATCAGATGATGTCATATCATATGAGGTCATTTCATATGATGTCATATCATATGAGGTCAATTCATATGATGTCATATCATATGAGGTCATATCATATTAGCTCATATCATATGATGTCATATCATATGAGGTCATTTCATATGATGTCATATCATATGATGTCATATCATATGAGGTCATATCATATGAGGTCATTTCATATGAGGTCATTTCATATGATATCATATCATATGAGGTCATTTCATATGATGTCATATCAGATGAGGTCATATCATATGAGGTCATTTCATATGATGTCATATCATATGAGGTCATTTCATATGATGTCATATCATATGAGGTCATTTCATATGATGTCATATCATATGATGTCATATCAGATGAGGTCATTTCATATGATGTCATATCATATGAGCTCATATCATATCAGGTCATTTCATATGATGTCATTTCATATGATGTCATATCATATGAGGTCATTTCATATGATGTCATATCATATGATGTCATATCAGATGAGGTCATATCATATGAGGTCATTTCATATGATGTCATATCATATGATGTCATATCAGATGAGGTCATATCATATGAGGTCATATCATATGATGTCATATCATATGAGGTTATTTCATATGATGTCATATCATATGATGTCATTTCAGATGAGGTCATATCAGATGATGTCATATCAGATGAGGTCATATCATATGATGTCATTTCATATGATGTCATATCATATGAGGTCATTTCATGTGATGTCATATCATATGAGGTCATTTCATATGATGTCATATCAGATGAGGTCATATCATATGAGGTCATTTCATGAGGTCATTTCATATGATATCATATCATATGAGGTCATTTCATATGATGTCATATCATATGATGTCATATCATATGAGGTCATATCATATGATGTCATATCATATGAGTTCATATCATATGAGGTCATTTCATATGATGTCATATCATATGATGTCATATCTTATGAGGTCATTTCATATGATGTCATATCATATGATGTCATATCATATGAGGTCATATCATATGAGGTCATATCTTATGAGGTCATTTCATATGATGTCATATCATATGATGTCATATCATATGAGGTCATATCATATGAGGTCATTTCATATGATGTCATATCATATGATGTCATATCATATGAGGTCATTTCATATGATATCATTTCATATGATGTCATATCATATGAGTCATATCATATGAGGTCATTTATTATGATGTCATATCATATGATGTCATATCACATGATGTCATATCATCGGAGGTCATTTCCTTAGCGATGTCATATCATATGAGCTCACATCATATCAGGTCATTTACAGATGTCATTTCATATGATGTCAGTATCATATGAGGTCATATCATATGAGGTCACTTCATGATGTCATATCATATGATGTCATTTTATGATGTCATATCATATGAGGTCATTTCATATGATGTCATATCATATGAGGTCATTTCATAAGGATGTCATATCATGATGTCATATCACAAGGAGCTCATATCATATCAGGTCATTTCATACATGTCATATCAGATGATGTCATAATGATGATGTCATATCATGAGGTCATCACATGATGTCATATCATATGAGGTCAATTCATATGATGTCATATCATATGAGGTCATATCATATTAGCTCATATCATATGATGTCATATCATATGAGGTCATTTCATATGATGTCATATCATATGATGTCATATCATATGAGGTCATATCATATGATGTCATATCATATGATGTCATATCAGATGAGGTCATATCATATGAGGTCATTTCATATGATGTCATATCATATGAGGCTGCTCATGTGATGTCATATCATATGAGGTCATTTCATATGATGTCATATCATATGGCTATATCAGACGAGGTCATATCATGAGGTCATTTCAAGAGGTCATTTTATGATATCATATCATATGAGGTCATTTATTATGATGTCATATCATAGAGTTGTCATATGAGCCATATCATAGGAGGTCAGCTCTATATGATATCATATCATATTATGTCATATCAGATGAGGTCATATCATATGAGCTCATATCATATTATGTCATATCATATGAGGTCATTTCATATGATGTCATATCATATGATGTCATATTAGATTAGGTCATATCATATGATGTCATATCAGATGAGGTCATATCATATGATGTCATATCATATGATGTCATTTCATATGAGGTCATATCAGATGATGTCATATCATATGAGGTTATTTCATATGATGTCATATCATATGATGTCATTTCAGATGAGGTCATATCAGATGATGTCATATCAGATGAGGTCATATCATATGATGTCATATCAGATGAGGTCATATCAGATGATGTCATATCATATGAGGTCATATCATATGATGTCATATCATATGAGGTTATTTCATATGAGGTCATATCTATGTTCATTTTCATTTTATCATTCGGGGTCTTCTAGGCATTCTTGATGTCAATCAAATGAGGCCCCTTCAAAGCATTTTTATGGGATTCAAATCAACAAAAAGGGACAAAGAGGGCATATCTTTAATATATTTTGAGGTCTTTTTATTTGTCATACAATGGTCAACTTCAGTTTTTTCAAATTCAATAATTTTTAGGGTCCTTTTTTTTCCAAAATTTTCTTTGAAATTTTTTTAAAACAAAGGAAATCAGGCCTTTCCCCAAGGTCTCAATACATCTATTAAAATTAAATAAAATTAATTTTAAAACCCCAAAGCCCTTTTTTTAAAAAGTTTTTAATTTTTTGTTTTTCTTTCAATTAAAAAATTTTTTAAACAAATTTTTTTACAGAAAATTAAATTTTTTTTAAATTTTTTTTTTTTTTTAAATATTTTTTAAAATTTATTATCTTTAAAAAAAGTAAAAAAGCCTTAATTTCCAAAAATAATTTAATTAATCATATTAAAATTATAATAATAAATACAAATTTTAAAAATTTTTAAATTTTATATATTATAAAAATTATATATTTCATATATATATATTAAAAAATATATATAAAACAATAAATATAATACAGAAATAAAATTTTTTTAACTTTCAATTTTATTTTTATTTAAAATGATTAATTCTTAAAATTTTGGAATTGATGCAAATTAAAAAATTATTTAAATTTAAAATTTTGCCAATTAAAAAGTTTAATGTTTCTTTTCAAATTTAAACCTATAAATCTTTTTTACATTTTTAAATTTAATTAAAGGGGTTTAAAAAAAAGTAAATAATTTCTTTTTAAAACATTTTTCATTTGTCTCTTTTTCCTACCTTTTTGATTTTTTCTTCTCTTTTTTTTCTTTTTTCTTTTTTTTAAAAATAGCAACATTGGGAACCCGGGCTTTTCAAAACCCAAACCCGAGGGGTTTCTTTACCCCCGGGAACCCCCTGTGAAAAAGGGGGATTTCCCCTTTTTTGGGAAAAGCCGGAGGGCTTCAAGAGGCCCCCGGCCGGCTTTTTTGAAATCAGAGGCACCAAGAGTCTTCAAGACAAACGGGTTTTTGGGGGGGTTTTTTTTTCCTTCTAGAGGCACCCCCCGTGCCCACTTGTTCCTTTCTTCTGTTTTTAGTTTTTTCTTCTTTTTTCTTTCTTTTCTTCTTTTCTTTTTCTCTTTCTTTTAGTTTACAAAGGGGGGCCCTTTTGTTCTTTTTGGGCCCCCGTTCCCCTTTGGGTTTCTGTCTCTTCTAAAAAACTTTTTGGTCCCTATTATTATTTATTCCTTCCCAAAAATTTTTTTAAAAATTTATTTTATTTTTGGGGTTTTTGGGTCACGGGCCCTGTCTCCTTAGTTCAAAATTTTCCCCGCTTTTATTTTGGGGCCCCTTGTTTAAACCCCTTTTTTTGGGCCCTTTTTAGCCCCTCTTTTTTGTTTTTTTTGGGGCCTTCTAGTTTTGGCCCTCGGCCACGCCCCGGTCCCCGCCCCAATCCTTTTGGGTTTTGGGTTTTTGGGCCTTTGTTTTTATCCCTTTGGTCCTCCTCAGCCTCTTCTAGCCTTTTTGTCCTCTTCTATCCTTCTTCCTCCCTCTGGTTCTAGCCCCCTGGGCCCTTCTAGTTTTTATTTTTTTTTGTTCTTTATCCTCTTTAGTCCTTTGGGGTTTTTTTCGGGGCCTTTAGTTTTCATCCTCTCAGTCCTCCTCATCCCCTTTAGTCCCCTTTTGGGTTTTTTTTTTTCGGCCTTTTGTTTTGGGGCCTCCCTTTTATTTTTTAGTCCTTCCCTTTTCTTTGGCCCCTTGGTCCTTTTTTGGTTTTGGGGCCCTCTGTTTGGGCCTCCTCTCCTCCTCCTCCTTTCCCCCTTTTCCCTTTTTTTCGGGGGCCTTTTAAATTTTCCCCCCCCAAAAAGGGGGAAAAAAAAGGGGGGGAAAAAAAAAAGGGGGGGGGCCCCATTCTTTAGCCCTTTGGCCCCTAGCCTTTCTTAGGCCCTCATTTTCCCCTTTTCCCCTTGGGCTTTTAGTCTCCTATTTTTTTCATTTCTTCCTTTAAACCCCTTTCTAGTCCTCCTTAGTCCCCAAAAACCACTTCCCCACCTCCTTGGGCCTTTCCCAGTTCCTAGTCCCTTTAGGTTTTAGTTTCTTTGGGGCTCTTGTTTTAAAAGGGAAAAAAGGGAGGGAAGGGAAATTTTTATAGGGGGGCCTCTAACACAAATAAAAATAAAAAGCAAAAATATTTCAAAATGAATTTTGCCAGACTTTTAAGAACAAGGGGAGGGAAAAAGAAAAAAGGAAATGAGTAATTGACATTTTAAATGTTTCAAGGGCCTTTTATGATGAACCTTATACAGGGGCAAAAGGCCCCCTTTCATTCCATGGGTATTTCAATTTCTCCTTTGTAAATTAATTGGTTTTTTAGGTTTTAATTTATTTTAAAAAAAAAAGTTTCTTTTTTTTTAAATTTTTCCAAACAAACAATGAAAATGGTCAAAACCCAAAAAAAAATTTAAAAAAAAAAACAAAACCCCCCCTTTTCTTCAAACCTTTGTTTTTAATTTTTCTTTAGAGGTATTTTTGGTTTCAAATACCCAAAGCCAAAATTTTTTTAATTTGGGGCCAAATTTAACAGGGTTAAGGGAACAAACATGGGAAAAAAAACCCAAAAAGGTTAGGGTTTAAAAAGCCCGGGTTTTTGGGTTTCCCGTTGTAAAAAGAAATTTAATTTTTAAAAAATATAAACAAAACAATATCAACAAAAAGTTTTTTTTTAAAACCAAGAAACAATAGAAAAAGACATTTAAGGGGAACAAAGAAAAAAGGGGTTAAAAAAAAGGGAAACAAAAACGGGTTTTTTAAAAATTAGGGGTTTTCAAAACCCTTTTTTCAGGAGGTTAGGGTTATAGGAAAATTGTTAAACAAAGGAAAGGGAGGGTTTCCCAAAGGAACAGGGTTAGGGTTATAAAGAGAACATTAGGGTTATAAACAAGAACATTAGGGTTTAAAGAGAACAGGGTTAGGGTTATAACAAGAGAACAGGGTTAGGGTTATAACAAGAGAACATTAGGGTTATAACACAGAGAACAGGGTTAGGGTTATAAAGAGAACAGGGTTAGGGGATAACAAGAGCATTAGGGTTATAACAAGAGAACAGGGGGAGGGGATAACAAGAAAAGGGGATTATAACACAAGAACATTAGGGTTATAACAACAGAGCATTAGGGTTATAAAGAGAACAGGGTTAGGGTTTAAAGAGAACAGGGTTAGGGTTATAACAAGAAAAGGGATTATAAAACAGAGAACAGGGGGAGGGGTTTTAAAGAGCATTAGGGTTATCGGGCAGAGCATTAGGGTTATAAAGAGAACAGGGTTAGGGTTATAAAACAAGAACAGGTTAGGGGATAACAAGAGAACATTAGGGGTTTTAAAGAGCATTAGGGTTATAACAAGAGAAAGGGGGAGGGGATAACAAGAGAACAGGGTTAGGGGATAACAAGAGAACAGGGTTAGGGTTATAAAGAGAACAGGGGTTTTTATAACAACAGAGAACAGGGTTAGGTTATAACAGAGAGAACAGGGTTAGGGGTTTTAAAGAGAACAGGGGGAGGGGTTTTAAAGAGAACATTAGGTTATAACAAAGAGAACAGGGTTAGGGTTATAACACAGAGAACAGGGTTAGGGGTTTTAACAGAGAACAGGTTAGGTTATAACAGAGAACAGGGTTAGGGTTATAACAGAGAACAGGGTTAGGGTTATAACAGAGAACAGGTTAGGGTTATAACAGAGAACAGGTTAGGGTTATAACAGAGAACAGGGGTTTGGGTTATAACAGAGAACAGGTTAGGGGTTTTAACAGAGAACAGGGGTTTGGGTTATAAAAAAGAGAACAGGGGTTTGGGTTATAACAGAGAACAGGTTAGGGTTATAACAGAGAACAGGGGTTTGGGTTATAAACAGAGAACAGGGTTAGGGTTATAACAAAAGAACAGGTTAGGGTTATAACAGAGAACAGGGTTAGGGTTATAACAGAGAACAGGGTTAGGGTTATAACAGAGAACAGGGTTAGGGTTATAAAAAAGAGAACAGGGGTTTGGGTTATAACAGAGAACAGGGGTTTGGGTTATAACAGCAGAGAACAGGTTAGGGTTATAACAGCAGAGAACAGGGTTAGGGTTATAACAACAGAGAGCAGGTTAGGGTTATAACAGAGAACAGGTTAGGGTTATAACAACAGAGAGCAGGTTAGGGTTATAACAGCAGAGAACAGGGTTAGGGTTATAACAGAGAACAGGTTAGGGTTATAACAGCAGAGAACAGGGTTAGGGTTATAACAGAGAACAGGTTAGGGTTATAACAGAGAACAGGGGTTTGGTTATAAAACAGAGACAGGTTAGGGTTATAAAACCCGAGAACAGGGTTAGGGGTTTTAACAGAGAACAGGTTAGGGGTTTTAACAGCAGAGAACAGGGGTTTGGGTTATAACAGAGAACAGGTTAGGGGTTTTAAAACCCGAGAACAGGGGTTTGGGTTATAACAGAGAACAGGTTAGGGTTATAAAACAGGAACAGGAGTGTGTGTGTGTGTGTGTGTGCCTACTCTGCTAAACAATAAGCCGCTGTTTTCGATATTAGAAACACAAAGAATTCAATCCACTTCGATATGAGACATGATGTGTGTGTGACAGTGTGGCATGTGTGTGCAGTGTGTGTGTGTGTGTGTGGTGTGTGTGACAGTGTGGCAATATGTGTGACAGTATGTGTGTGACCCAGTATGTGTGTGACAGTGTGACAGTGTGTGTGGCAGCCGTGTGACAGTGGCATTACAGTGTGTGTGTGACAGTGTGTGTGTGACTGTGTGGTGTGCGCTGGCTGGCGGTGTGTGTGTGTGTGACAGTGTGACGGTGTGTGTGTGACAGTGTGTGTGACAGTGTGGCACTGTGTGACGCAGTAATAGTATGAACCTCATGTAATGACCGGCCTCCAGCCAATGAAATTATATGTAGTCAATGTGTGACCGTGTGGCAAAGTGTGTGTGACAATAATATGCATGACGAGTATGTGTGTGTATTAACGTGTGTGTGTGTGACGGTAATATGTGTGTGGCAAGTGTGTGTGACAGTATGTAATATACAAACAGTATGTACATGACAGTGTATGACCCAAAGTATGCTGTGACCTTGTGTGTGTGGAAGCAGTGTATGTGACAGTATGCTGACCTAGCATGTGACAGTGTGTGGCTGTGACAGTGTAACGCCTGACAGTGTGTGGCAAGCGCTGTATGACAGTGTGTAGTGTGTGTGTGACAGTGGCAGCCAGCGGCAGTGTGTAACATGCAGGTGTGTGTGTGGCGCGGCAGTGGCAGCCGCGGCCGTGTGGCTGGCAGTGCTGCAAGTGTGTGTGACAGTGTGTGTGTGTGTGTATGACAGTGTGTGTGTGTGACAGTGTATTGTGGTGAGTGTGTGTGTGACAAGTATGGCTGCTGACAGTGTATACAATAATGACAGTATGTGTGTGTAACGTGTATGTGACAGTGTATGTGACAGTGTGACCATGACAGTGTGTGTGTGACGTTGTGTGGCCGCGACAGTATGCTGACAGGTGTGTGTGCTGACAGTGTGCGACAGTGTGTGTGTGACAGTGTGTGTGTGTGACAGTGTGGCAGCCATGTGAAACTGAGTGTGTGCTGACGTAACGACGAGTATGTGTGATGTGTGAGCCATGCAACCCAGTGTCATGTATGTGACAGTGTGTTAACGAGCAGTGTGGCTGTGACAGTGCTGTGGCAGCAGTGTGTGTGTGTGCTTGCGATGGTCTTTAAATATGTGACAGTGTGTGTGTTGAGTGTGTGTGACAGTGTGTGTGTGTGACAGTGTGTATGTGTAATAGCATGGTGTGTGTGACAGTATAAGCAGTGTGTAATATGACAATTAATAACCGCGTGTGACGTGTGTAACATGTGACAGTGTGTGTAATGTGGTGTGTGTGTGATAGTGTGTAATAGCGGCTGTGTGTGACAGGTATGTAACATGACAGTGTGTGCTGGTGTAACATGACAGGTATGGCCATGTGTATGTGACTGGAGTGTGTGTGTGACAGTGTATGTGTGACAGTGTGTGACAGTGTATAGCGACAGTGTGGCGTGACAGTGTGTGTGTGTGACAGTGTGTGTGTGACAGTGTGTGTGACAGTGTGTGTGTGTGACGGTGTGTGTGTGACGTGTGTGTGACAGTGTGTGTGACAGTGTGTGTGTGACAGTGTGTGTGTGACGGTGTGTGTGACAGTGTGTGGCGACAGTGTGTGTGTGACAGTGTGTGTGGCCGCCCAGTGTGGCATGTGACAGTGTGTGACAGTGTGTGTGACAGTGTGGCCATGTGACAGTGTAGTAGCAGTGACAGTATGTGTGTGTGACAGTGTGTGTGTGTGTGACAGTGTGTGTGACAGTGTGTGTGACGGTGTGTGTGTAGTGAGTGTGACAGTGTGTGTGACAGTGTGTGTGTGTGACTGATGTGTGTGTGACAATGTGTGACAGGTGTGTGTGTGTGTGACAGTGTGTGTGTGACAGTGTGTGTGTGGCAGTGTGTGTGTGGCTGATGTGTGACAAAAGGGTTTGAAACACATTCTCATCAGCAACTCTTCATCTTCTTCTCTTCCTCCTCCTCTTTGTGTCCTTATTCTTTTTCTCCTCCTCCTCTTGTCCTTCTTCTATATATCCTCCTCCTTCTTCGTCCTTGAGATATCATGTCTCTCTGAGGGAAGCTGTCTATCAAGCTCGTCGGCTATCTGGAAACAGTTGCTGTGAAGGCCAACGCGAGCATCTCTCTCTCCTCTCTCTCTCTCTCCTATCTGTCTCTCTCTCTCTCTGCTCTCTCTCTCTGTCTCGCTCCCTCCTCTCTCTCTCGTCTCAGAGGCAGATGGAGAGACAAACCAGTGTCAGCGTTTCAGTTAGATCTGTGACAGATATGCAGCCGCCTGTTTCTTTCCTGTCGCGTGTGTGTGTGTGTGCGTGTGGTAATGTGTGTGTGTGTGTGTGTGTGGCGCGCGGGTGTGTGTGAGTGGTTGCTGGTGTAAAGGTGAATATCGTGCATACACAGTCAGGGTGACACAGCTTCTGTTTTCATGATGAAGAGACAGAAGAGGAGGAACCACAGCAAAGATCTCTATTGGAACGCCCTGGATGGCTGGGGCATTGGCTGCCATATAATATATAACGTATATAATATAGCAACATATAATATAACATTGTTTTGGAACAAAATAATGAGAACTGCTTTATCTAAATATTAGGAAGTAGTTTCCCAAACAGTGTCTTCAGGTGTTTTTGGAGACTCCAAAAGGATTATGATATATTTGGTACTAAAATAAAACAAAAATAAATATATATGTATATATATTTATATTTAGAATAATAATATATATATATATATTCTATTATGCATTTAATATATACATATTTATATTTTTTGAATATAATTATATATATATATCTTATACTGTATATCTATATCTGATATATATTTATATTTATGTGTTATATATATAAATATTTATTCATATTTAAAATATATATTTATATGTTTGTGTATATTTGTGTAAATATTTATATTTTTATATATTTATATATATATATATATATATACAGGACTGTCTCAGAAAATTAGAATATTGTAGTGAAATTCTTTATTTTCTGTGCAATTCAAAAACAAAAATGTCATGCGACTTCTGGATTCATTACAAATCAACACAAATATTGCAAGCCTTTTATTCTTTTAATATTGCTGATTGTAACACAGCTTAAGAAAACTTAAATATCCTATCTAAATATTAGAATATCATGAAAAAAAGTATACTAGTAGGGTATTAAACAAATCACTTGAATTGTCGAATTAACTTCGGAAACACCAAAGGGTTTCCCTGGTATGACAAACCTCGGCTGTTGCAAATCTTTACTTGGTCTGAAATATTAAAATTTATGAGATAGGATTTTAGAGTTTCTTAGCTATAAGCCATAATCAGCAATATTAAAATAATAAAAGGCTTGCAATATTTCAGTTGATTTGTAATGAATCAGAGATACATGACATTTTGTTTTTAATTGCGTACGAAAATAAAGAACTTTATACAATATTTTCTGAGACAGTCTCTGTATCAATCACACACACCAGATCAGATACATGTTCACAATAAAGAAGTAAATAAGGGTAAGTTGTTTCCATTCGGTGACTAAAATAATTTAAAAAAGAAAATAGAGAATACAAATGAACTGGGTTAGAAAGAGGGGATCTGTACATCAATAGAGAGAGGTGGTGAAGGGAAAATGGAGAGAATGAAAGGAGAGAAAGCGAGTCTGGTCAGAGGAGGAATGGAGGCGCCAAAGAAAAGGCGGAATAGAGGAAGGAGCGTGTAACAGATGAGAGAATGTCCCAGATCCAGAGGTGTGCTGTGGTGTGTGAGTGTGTGTTTGTGCGTGTGTGTGTGTGTGTGTGTGTTTGAGATCTTTGTGCCGTCAGGCTCGAGACTCCCAGAGGCCAGTCACTAATTCAGTTCTGATCATCTGAATACCAGCCAGCAGGTCTGTGCTATGTGTGGGTGTGTGTGTGTGTGTGTGTGTGTGTGTGTGTGTGTGTGTGTGTGTGTGTGTGTGCTGCTCATTGAATAAGCTTGATTGAAACAAGGCAAGAGACTGTCCAGTAAATGAGAGGTCAGAGGATGTACCCTCAACCCCCTTTTTGTTTTTGTTTGTTTTATTCCTTTTGGGAAGAGACTGATTAATCTTCAATTTCAAAAATAATTAACTTACACAAAACTCAGGATGAAACAAGTGTTCATGTTTTCACTGTTATAGTAAATATATGCCATGTGTGTGTGTGTGTGTGTGCGTGTGTGCGTGTGTCATAGTCATAAACTTGTAGCGCCAGCGCGAGTGAAACTGAAGCAATGCCATCTGGCGGCCATGACACCGGTGATATTCTGTATGTGATCTGGTATATATATCAGGTATTACAAACACACGTTACCACACACACATGTTAACACCTACACGTTAACACACACGTTCTTCTACACACGTTCTTTACACGATGCAGCTCATGTACTAACACTCCTTTAAGATGTGTGCGATGTCTTTTATTCATATTACTTTTGAGGCTAACAAGCAGTCATCAAAAATCAATGTTTAACAACTTTATTTCCTACTTTTAGACCCTTTATTACATAATGCTGTGACATAAAGATCACACCACTTTATTCCTTTAAAATTCTTTACGCTACATTATTATTTTTGCAAATTTTCATCACAACGTTCAGTAAAAAGTTTTGTAAATATCGTGATAAAACTTTAAATAAATATTCACATATTTAATGTTACAGCAAAATGTGTTCCAACTACAAAGAGAAATATATTTAGAAATAAGTTTTGGGCGTTTCCTGTCACAAAAGTCAATTATTCTTCTCGCGTCTAATAATAATCTAATAATAATCTAATAACTTATAATAATCTACTAATAATAACCCTACGGATCACTGAAACAAGTTTCATATCTTCATAGACAGACTGTCAGCTGACCAGCCACAGAATAATAATAATAATATAATAATGATAATAATATGATAATGATAATAATATGTTTTACCGACTTCCTGTCTTGTTCTACATATTCCTCTTGTTGTATCACGACGCTTCCTGTCTTGTTCTGACTTCCTGTCTTATTGTATGCAACTATGTCTTATTCTACTAGCTTCCTGTCTTGTTATATACAACTTCCTGTCTTGTTCTACGACTTCCTGTCTTGTTGTATACAACTTCCTGTCTTCATTCTGACTTCCCTGTCTTGTTATATACAACTTCCTGTCTTGTTCATGACTTCCTGTCTTGTGTATATGACTTCCTGTCTTATTCTACCGACTTTGTCTTATTCTACAACTTCCTGTCTGGTTTCACATGACTTCCTGTCTGGTCCCTACGTTGCCGGCCTGAGCAGGAACAAGATGGCCTTCTGGCCCCGGTGGCGTCGGTCAGCTTTGGGCGACCGTTCCTCTTCAGACCGGCGGTACCAGCCCGTACTTCTGGGGCTGATGCGTGTTGTGATAATTTCTCGTACTTCTCCAGGAAGCGCACTCGTCATTCAGGTTTGCTGAGGGAAGACATTTGAGCTCGCATATCATATGATGTCATATCATATGAGTGTATCAGATGAGGTCATATCATATGAGGTAATATCATATGAGGTTATTTCATATGAGGTCATATCAGATGAAGTCATATCAGATGAGGTCATATCAGATGATATGATGTCATATCAGATGATGTCATATCATATGAGGTCTTATCATATGATGTGTCATATCATATGGGGTTATTTCATATGAGGGTCATATCATATGATGTCATATCAGATGATCATATCATGAGCTCATATCATATGAGATCATGTCAGATGAGCTCATATCATATGAAAGGTCATTTCATATGATGTCCTTATCATATGATGTCATATCATATGAGGTCATATCATATGATGTCATATCAGATGAGCTCATATCATATGAGGTCATTTCATATGATGTCGTATCATGATGTCATATCATATGAGGTCATATCCTTATCATGGTGGAGGTACAAGTACCTGGGCGTCTCCGCCATGGCCGACTGAACTGGAGGCCAACATCGCGCTGTGTACAAGAAGGGGATGAGTGACTCTTTTTCCTGAGAAAGCGATCCTTTAGCGTGTGCAGCAAGATGCTGGAGTTATTCTACCAGTCGGTTGTGGCCAAATGTGCTACGCACCATTGTCTGCTGGGGGAGCAGCATCCGGGCGGTGACACCAGCCGTCTTAACAAACTGGTTGGAAGGCTGGCTCCGTCGCCGGCTGCCAGCTGGAGCACCTGGAACAGGTGGTGGAGAATTGAAGAAACTGGTGTCCTGTTGGACAGCCGGACCACCTCTCCACCACCTCCTACAAGGACAGAGGAGTACTTTCTCCAGGCGTCTCCCTCACGCTCCGCTGCCTGGGGAGATACAGGAGAACATTCCTGCCGGCGGCTATGAGCTCTACAACAGTTCACCTCTTGCCAGATCACCCTAACCCTTCTATATTTTGTGTTTTATTTTTATTCTTGTGTGTTGCTGCTGACTGCGACAGAATTTCGCAGGGATTAATAAAGTATATATATCTATCTATCTATCTATCTATCCTATCTATCTATCTATAGAGGTCATTTCATGATGTCATATCATATGATGTCATTTCATATGATGTCATATCATATGATGTCATATCATATGAGGTCATATCATGTAGAGGTCATTTCATATGATGTCATATCATATGGGGTCATTTCATGATGTCATATCATATGAGCTCATATCATATCGAATTCATTACCTTCGCATTGAAAATGCTGGGAAGGTTATGTTTGATAAACCGTGTATTTATTTATTTATTACCTTCGCATTGAAAATGCGGAAGGTTATGTTTTATTTATTTATTTATTTATTTATTTGTATGCGTGTTATTACATGAAATCTCAAAAAGTATTGAACCCGAATAACATGAAATTTGGTGGGATGATTGTTTATTATCGAGGATTGATTGATTAGATTTTGGGATCGATCGGGTCCAAAGGTCAAGAGTCATGAACAGGTCAAATCTTTACGTAGAACTCAAAAAGTGACGAACAGATTGCATGAAATTTGGTGGGATCATTGTTTATTATCCGGGGACCAGTTGAGTTGAATTTTGGGATCCGGTGGGTCAAGGTCAAAGGTCATGAACAGGTCCAAAATCTTTACGCAGAACTCAAAGTATTGAACGAATCGCATGAAATTTGGTGGGATGATTGTTTATTATCCGGGGGACAGTTGACTAGATTTGGGATCGATCGGGTCAAGGTCAAGGTCAAAGGTCATGAACAGGTCAAAATGTTCTTAGACTCGCTGGGGGTGGTAGGATGATTGGTTATTATCCGGGACCATTTGGTTAGATTTTAGGATCAATCGGGTCAAGGTCAAGGTCAAGGCAAACTCTTTTTACCACTTCTTACGATAAATTTTGTCAGTTATGCAACTAATGCCAAAATATTCATAATTAATACCCAATCTTGATATGCGGTGTCACGCTCTACAGTGCCCATTCTAGTTTATTTATTTATTTATTTATTTGCATATCGTGTTATTAAATCAAAAAGTAATCATTCGAATCGCATGAAATTTGGTGGGATGATTGACATTTATTATCCGGGGACCAGTTGAGTTAGATTTTGGGACTGATCGGGTCAAGGTCAAGGTCATGAACAGGTCAAAATCTTCGCAGAACTCAAAAGTATTGAACCCGAATGGCATGGTGGTGGGATGATTGTTTATTATAAGGACAGTTGATTAGATTTTGGGATCGATCGGGTCCAAGGTCAAAGGTCATGAACAGGTCAAAATCTTTACATGAGACTCAAAAGTATTGAACGAATCGCATGAATTTGGTGGGATGATTGTTTATTATCCGAGGACCAGTTGACTAGATTTTAGGATCGATCAGGGGTCAAGGTCAGGTCAAAGGTCATGAACAGATTGAATATTTCTTGAATAGCATGAAATTTGGTGGGGTGATTGGTTATTATCGAGGACCATTGATTAGATTTGGGATCAACATCCGAATTCAAGGTCAAGGTCAAGGTGTGGAAGGTCAAACTCTTTTTACCGCCATACGATACATTTTGTCCAATTGGCATGCAACTAATGCCATAATGTTCTTAATTCAATGCCCAATCTTGTGATGTGCGGTATCGCTCTACCGGTACCCATTCGTGTTTCATATGATGTCATATCATATGAGCTCATATCATATCAGTCATTTCATATGATGTCATTTCATATGATGTCATAACATATAGAGTCATTTCATGTGATGTCATATCATATGAGCTCATATCATGATGATGTCATATCATATGGTCATTTCATGTATGATGTCATATCATGTAGAGCTCATATCATGTGATGTCATATCCATATGATCATTTCATATGATGTCATATCATATGATGTCATATCATTGAGGTGTTTCATATGATGTCATATCATATGAGATATTTCATGATGTCATATCATATGAGCTCATATCATATCAGGTCATTTCATATGATGTCATATGTGAGGTCATATCATGAGGTCATTTCATATGATGTCATGTCATATGATGTCATATCATATGAGGGTCATTCATATGATGTCATATCATATGAGCTCATATCATATCAGGTCATTTCATATGGTGTCATTTCATATGATGTCATATCATGTGGTCATATCATATGATGTCATATCATTGAGGTCATTTCATATGATGTCATATCATATGAGCTCATATCATATCGGGTCATTTCATATGATGTCATTCATATGATGTCATGTCATATGGTCATATCATGGGGTCATTTCATGGTATATATATGATGTCATAATCATGATGTCATATCATTGAGGTCATTTCATATGATGTCATATCATGTGAGATCATTTCATGATGTCATATCATATGAGGTCAATTCATGATGTCATATCAGCATGGGGTCATTTCATATGATGTCATATCATGTGAGGTCATTTCATATGATGTCATATCATGTGAGCTCATATCATATCAGGTCATTTTCATATGATGTCATATCATGAGGTCATATCATATGAGGTCATTCATATGATGTCATATCATGATGTCTAGCATATCATTTGAGTCATTTCTTATGATGTCATATCATGAGGTCATTTCATATGATGTCATATCATATGAGCTCTATCATATCAGGTCATTTTCATATGATATCATTTCATGTGATGTCATATCATATGAGGTCATATCATATGGGGTCATTTCATGATGTCATATCATATGATGTCATATCATATGATGTCATATCTTTTGTTTGAGGGTCATTTCATGTGATGTCATATCATATGAGCTCATATCATATCAGGTCATTTCATGATGTCGACTTCATATGATGTCATCATATGATCATATCATGTAAGTCATTTCATATGATGTCATATCATATGATGTCATTCATATGATGTCATATCATATGAGGTCATTTCATATGATGTCATATCATGAGGGTCATTTTCATATGATGTCATATCATATGATGTCATATCATATGAGCTCATATCATATCAGGTCATTTCATGTGATGTCATATCAGATGATGTCCATCAGATGATGTATATCATATGAGGTCATTTCATATGATGTCATATCATGAGGTCAGTCATGTGATGTCATATCATGAGGTCATATCATATTAGCTCATATCATGTGATGTCCATATCATATGAGAATCATTTCATATGATGTCATATCATATGATGTCATATCATATGAGGTCATATCATATGGGGTCATTTTCATATGAGGTCATTTCATATGATATCATATCATGTAGGGTCATTTCGCTATGATGTCATATCAGATGAGGTCATATCATATAGGGGTCATTTCATATGAGTCATTTCATATGATATCATATCATATGAGGTCATTTCATATGATGTCATATCATGTGAGTCATTTCATATGATGTCATATCATGTAGTGTCATATCAGATGAAGTCATTTCATATGATGTCATATCATATGAGCTCATATCATATCAGGTCATTTCATATGATGTCTTCATGATGTCATATCATATGGGGTCATTCATATGATGTCCATATCATGATGTCATATCAGATGAGGTCATATCATATGAGGTCATTTCATATGAACATCATATCATATGACTCATATCGAATGAGGTCATATCATATGAGGTCATTTCATATGATATCATATCATGAGGTCATTTAGTATGATGTCATAACATATAGTCATTTCATATGATGTCATATCATATGATGTCATATCGAATAGTCATATCATGTAGGGTCATTTCATATGATGTCATATCATATGAGGTCATTTCATGTGATGTCCATATCATATGAGGTCATTCATATGATGTCATAGCCTCAGATGAAGGTCATATCATATGAGGTCATTTCATGAGGTCATTTTGTATGATATCATATCATATGGTCATTTCATATGATGTCATATCATATGATGTCATATCTATGGTCATTTCATGTGATGTCATATCATATGATGTCATATCATATAGAGTCATATCTTGTAAAGGTCATTTCATGATGTCATATCATATGATGTCATATCATGAGTCATATCATATGAGGTCATTTCATATGATGTCATATCATGTAGGGGTCATTTTCATATGATGTCATATCATGAGGTCATTTCATATGATGTCATATCCTTGAGCTCATATCATATCAGGTCATTACCTTAGCATTGAAAATGCGGAAGGTTATGTTTTGATAGCGATGTATTTGTTGTTGCTGCAGCCGCATTGAAATCTGGAGGTTATGTTTATTTATTTATTTATTTATTTGTTGTCGTGTTATTACTTAAATCTCTCTCTCAAAAAGTATTGAACCGAATCGCATGAAATTTGGTGCAGGATGATTGTTTCTTCATCAGGGGACCAGTTAGTTAGATTTTGGGATCGATCGGGTCAAGGTCAAAGGTCAAGGTCATGAACAGTTCAAAATCTTTAGCAAGAACTCAAAAAAGTATTGAGCGAATCGCATGAAATTTGGTGGGATCATTGTTTAATATCCGAGGGACCAGTTGATTGAATTTTGGGATCGATCGGTCAAAGGTCAAAAAGGTGCGACAGGTCAAATCTTTGGCAAGAACTCAAAATATTGAACCGAATGTGGTTGGTGTTGGGATGATTGTTTATTATCCGAGGGACAGTTGACTAGATTTTTAGGATCGATCGGGTCAAGGTGGGTCAAAAGGTCATGAACAGGTCAAAAATGTTCTTGAATAGCCACAAATTTGGATGATTGGTTATTATCCGGGGAGACCATTTGATTAGATTTTGGGATCAATCGGGTCAAGGTCAAGGTCAAGGGCAAACTCTTTTTTTACCATAGCGATAAATTTTTGTCCAATTGGCATGCAACTAATGTGCCAAAATGTTCATAATTCAATGCCCAATCTTGTGATATCTTGAAGGTATCGCTCTACGAGTGCCCATTATGGTTATTTATTTATTTATTTGTTGTATGCGTGTTGACCATGAAGTCTCCAAAAATATTGAACGAATCGCATGAAATTTGGTGGAATGATTGTTTATTATCCGAGGACCAGTTGATGATTAGATTTTTGCAGGATCGATCGGGTCAAGATCAAAGGTCTGTGAACAGGTCAAAATCTTCTTAAGAACTTAAAAAGTATTGAACCGAATCGCGCGAAATTTGGTGGGATCATTGTTTATTATCCGAGACCGATTGATTGAATTTTGGGATCGATCGGGTCAAGGTCAAAGGTCATGAACAAGGTCCAAAATCTTGTAGAACTCAAAAAGTATTGAGCAGATCGCATGAAATTTGGTGGGATAGAGATTGTTTATTATCCGAGACCGAGATTGACTAGATTTGGATCGATCAGGTCAGGGTCAAGATCCAAAGAGTCATGAACAGGTCAAATGTTCTTGAATACTTTAAAAATTTGGTGGGGTGATTAGTTATTATCCGGGGACCATTTGATTAGATTTTGGGATCAATCGGGTCAAAGGTCAAGGTCAAAGGTCATGGAAGGTCAAACTCTTTTTTTACCATAGCCACGATACATTTGTCCAATTGGCATGCAACTAATGCCATAATGTTCTTAATTCAATGCCCAATCTTGTGTGATATGCGGTATCGCTCTACGAGTGCCCATTCTGAATTTCATGTGATGTCATATCATGTAGACTCATATCATATCAGGTCATTTCATATGATGTCATTTCATATGATGTATCATATGAGGGTCATTCATGTGATGTCATATCATGACTCATATCATATGATGTCTGTATATGAAAGTATTTCATGATGTCATCTGTATGAGCTCATCATATGATGTCATATCATGTGAAGATTCATTTCATGATATCCATATCATATGATGTCATATCATTTGAGGTCATTTCATATGATGTCATATCATGAGAGTTATTCATGTGATGTCATATCAAATGAGCTCATGTATATCAAGTCATTTCATGATGTCATATATGAGGTCCTCATATGAGGTCATTTCATATGATGTCATATGATGTCATATCATATGAGGTCATTTCATATGATGTCATATCATATGAGCTCATATCATATCAGGTCATTTCATATGATGTCATTTCATATGATGTCATATCATATGAGGTCATATCATATGAGGTCATTTCATATGATGTCATATCATATGATGTCATATCATATGATGTCATATCATTTGAGGTCATTTCATATGATGTCATATCATATGAGCTCATATCATATCAGGTCATTTCATATGATGTCATTTCATATGATGTCATATCATATGAGGACATATCATATGAGGTCATTTCATATGATGTCTCATATCATGTGATGTCACATCATGTGATGTCATATCATTTGAGTATCATTTCATATGATGTCTATATCATGAGAGGTCATTTCATATGATGTCATATCATATGATGTCATATCATGTGAGGCCTCATATCATATCAGGTCATACCTCTCATATGCATGTGTCATATCAGATGATGTCATATCAGATGATGCTCGCATCATCATATGAGGAATCATTTCATATGATGTCATATCTGCCAAGTCAATTCATGATGTCATATCATGTAGGGTCATTTCATGATGTCATATCATATGAGCTCATATCATATCAGGTCATTTCATATGATCAACTGTTTCATATGATGTCATATCAGCAGGGTCATATCATATGAGATCATTTCATATGATGTCATGAGGTCAATTCATATGATGTCTATATCAAGTGATATCACTTATGATGCTGCCACCATATGAGGTCATTTCATATGGTGTCATATCATATGCGAGGGTCATTTCATATGATGTCATATCTTATATGGAAGCTCATGTATCATATCAGGTCATTTCATATGATGTCACATTTCATATGATGTCATATCATTTGAGGTCATTCATACGTCACATCATGGCGAGGGTCATTTCATATGATGTCATATCATATGAGCCCATATCATATCAGGCCGACTCATATGATGTTGCTTCATGATGTCATATCATATGATGTCATATCATTTGAGGTCATTTCATATGATGTCATATCGCGCGATGCCGCAACACATGATGTCATATCATCGAGGTCATTTCACATGATGTCATATCATATGAGCTCATATCATATCAGGTCATTTCATATGATGTCGCCTTCATATGATGTCATATCATAAGCGAATCATATCATATGAGGTCATTTTCATATGATGTCATATCAGATGATATGATGTCATATCAGATGATGTCATATCATATGAGGTCATTTCATATGATGTCAATTCATATGAGGTCAATTCATATGATGTCATATCATATGAGGTCATATCATATTAGCTCATATCATATGAGGTCATTTCATATGATGTCATTTCATATGATGTCATACTTCATATGATGTCCATATCATATGAGGTCACATATCATGAGGTCAGTTTCATATGAGGGCTTCATTTCATGATATCATATCCCATATGAGAATCATTTCATATGATGTCATATCAGATGAAGGTCATCATATGAGGTCATTTTCATATAAGGTCATTTCATGGCGATATCATATCATATGAGGTCATTTCATATGATGTCATATCATATGAGGTCATTTCATATGATGTCATATCATATGATGTAATATCAGATGAGGTCATATCATATGATGTCGCATATCGCATATGAGCTCATATCATATCAGGTCATTTCATATGATGTCATTTCATATGATGTCATATCATATGAGGTCATTTCATATGATGTCATATCATATGATGTCATATCAGATGAGGTCATATCATATGAGGTCATTTCATATGATGTCATATCATATGATGTCATATCAGATGAGGTCATATCATATGAGGTCATTTCATATAAATATCATATCATGTAGAGGTCATTTGATATGATGTCATAACATATGAGGTCATTTCATATGATGTCATATCATATGATGTCATATCAGATGAGGTCATATCATATGAGGTCATTTCATATGATGTCATATCATGTGAGGTCATTTCATGTGAGTCATATCATATGAGGTCATTCATATGATGTCATATCAGATACAGAGGTCATATCATGAGGTCATTTCAGGGTCATTGCTATGATATCGCATATCATATAGAGATCATTCATATGATGTCATATCATATGATAATAATATCTATGAGGTCATTTGTATGATGTCATATCATATGATGTCATATCATATGAGGTCATATCTTATGAGGGTCATTTCATATGATATAATATCATATGATGTCATATCATGATTTCATATCATATGAGGTCATTTCATATGATGTCATATCATATGAGGTCATTTCATGTGATGTCATATCCTTGAGGTCATTTCATATGTCATATCATATGAGCTCATATCATATCAGGTCATTGCCGCATTGAAAATGCCGGTTATGTTTTGATCGCGTGTATTTATTTATTTATTACTGGCGCATTGAAAATGGAAGGGTTATGTTTATTGTTATTTATTTATTTATTTGTATGCGTGTTATTCGCAAATCTCAAAAAGTATTGAACCGAATCGCGCGGGGGTGGTGGGATGATTGTTTATTATCCGGGGACCAGTTGATTAGATTTTGGGATCGATCGGGTCAAAGGTCAAGGTCAAGGTCATGAACAGTTCAAAATCTTTATAGAACAAAAAGTATTGAACCGAGATACGCATGAAATTTGGTGGGATCATTGTTTATTATCCAGGACCAGTTGATTAGATTTTGGGATCGATCCAGGTCAAAAGGTCAAGGTCATGAACAAGGTCAAAATCTTTCGCAGAACTCAAAATATTGAACCCGAATCGCATGAAATTTGGTGGGATGATTGTTGTGTCGGGAGGACCAGTTGACTAGATTTTGGGATCGATCGGGTCGAGTCAAGGTCAAAAAGGTCATGAACAAATTAAAATGTTCTTGAATCGCCTGAAATTTGGTGGGATGATTGGTTATTATCCGGGGACCATTTGATTAGATTTTGGGATCAATCAGATTCAAGGTCAAGGTCAGGGCAAACTCTTTTTTTACCATAGCCACGATAAATTTTTTGTCCAATTGGCATGCAACTAATGCCAAAATGTTCATAATTCAATACCCAATCTTGTGATATGCGAAGGTATGTCGCTCTGCAGTGCCCATTATAGTTTATTTATTTATTTATTTATTTGTATGAAGTGTTATTCGCCAAATCTCAAAAGTATTGAACGAATCGCATGAAATTTAGTTTAGGATGATTGTTTTATCCGGGGACCAGTTGATTAGATTTTGGGATCGATCGGGTCAAAGGTCAAGGTCATGAACAGGTCAAATCTTCGCCAGAACTCAAAAGTATTGAACGAATCGCGCGAAATTTGGTGGGATCATTGTTTATTATCCGGACCAGTTGATTAGATTTTGGGATCGATCAGGTCAAAAGGTCAAAAGGTCTCATGAACAGGTCAATCTTTGCAGAACTCAAAAGTAAGAACCGAATCGCATGAAATTTGGTGGGATGATTGATATTATCAGGGACAGTTGACTAGATTTTGGGATCGATCAGGTCAAAAGTCAAGGTCAAAGGTCATGAACAGGTCAAATGTTCTTAGATATATGAAATTTAGTGGGGTGATTGGTTATTATCAGGGGACCATTTGATTAGATTTTGGGATCAATCGGGTCAAAGGTCAAGGTCAAAGGTCATGGAAAGGTCCAAACTCTTTTTTTTACCATGGCACGATACATTTTGTCCAATTGTGCAACTAATGCCATAATATTTCTTAATTAATGCCCAATCTTGTGATATCGCAGTGTCATCTACCGAGTGCCCATTCTAGTTTCATATGATGTCATATCATATGAGCTCATATCATATCAGGTCATTTCATATGATGTCATTTCATATGATGTCATATCATATGAGGTCATTTCATATGATGTCATATCATATGAGCTCATATCATATGATGTCATATCATGAGGTCATTTCATGTGATGTCATATCATATGAGCTCATATCATATTATGTCATATCATATGAAGATATTTCATATGATGTCATATCATATGATGTCATAACCATTTAGGGTCATTCATGTGATGTCATATCATATGAGGTCATTCATATGATGTCATATCCAAATGAGCTCATATCATATCAGGTCATTTCATGATCATATCATATGAGTCATAATAAGGGTCATTTCATATGATGTCATATCATATGATGTCCTTATCATATGGTCATTTCATATGATGTCATATCATATGAGCTCATCATATCAGGTCATTTCATATGATGTCATTTCATGTGTCCATGTCATGGTCATATCATATGAGGTCATTTCATATGATGTCATATCATATAGTATCATGTCATGTGATGTCATATCATTTAGTCATTTCATGTGATGTCATATCCTTATGAGCTCATATCATATCAGAGTCATTTCATATGATGTCATTTCATATGATGTCATATGAATCATATCATATAAGGTCATTTCATGTGATGTCATATCATATGATGTCATATCATATGATGTCATATCATTTGAGTCATTTCATATGATGGCCATATCATGTGAGATGTTTCATGGTGTCATATCATATGATGTCATATGAGCTCATATCATATCAGTGTTTCATATGATGTCATGTCAGATGATGTGCATCAGATGATGTCATCTTATGAGGTCATTCATATGATGTCATATCATATGAGGTCAATTCATATGATGTCATATCATATGAATTGTTTCATATGATGTCATATCATGAGCTCATATCATATCAGGTCATTTCATATGATGTCATTTCATGATGTCATATCATATGAGATCCATATCATGAGGTCATTTTCATATGATGTGCCGTATGATGTCATATCATTTGAGGTCATTTCATATGATGTCATATCATATGAGGTCATTTCATATGATGTCCTTATCATATAGGCTCATATCATCAGGTCATTCATATGATGTCATTCATATGATGTCATATCATGAGGTCATATCATATGAGAGTCATTTCATATGATGTCATGTCATATGATGTCATATCATATGATGTCATATCATTTGAGGTCATTTCATATGATGTCATATCATGTGACTCATATCATATCGAATCATTTCATATGATGTCATTTCATGTGATGTCATCATATGAGGTCATATCGTAACGGTCATTTCATATGATGTCATGTCATGTCATTTCATATGATGTCATATCCTTGTGAGGTCATTTCATATGATGTCATATCATATGAGGTAATTTCATATGATGTCATATCATATGATGTCATATCATATGAGCTCATATCATATCAGGTCATTTCATATGATGTCATATCAGATGATGTCATATCAGATGATGTCATATCATATGAGTGTTTCATATGTTATCAATTCATATGAGGTCAATTCATATGATGTCATATCATATGAGGTCATATCATATTAGCTCATATCATATGAGGTCATTTCATATGATGTCATATCATATGAGGTCATTTCATATGATGTCATATCATATGATGTAATATCAGATGAGGTCATATCATATGAGGTCATTTCATATGATGTCATATCATATGATGTCATATCATATGAGGTCATATCATGTAAGTCATTTCATGTGGGGTGGAAATTTCATGTGATATCATATCATATGAGGTCATTTCATATGATGTCATATCAGATGAGGTCATATCATATGAGGTCATTTCATATGAGGTCATTTCATATGATATCATATCATATGAGGTCATTTCATATGATGTCATATCATATGAGGTCATTTCATGATGTCATATCATGATGTGTCATATCGAATGAGGTGTTTCATATGATGTCATATCATATGAGCTCATATCATATCAGGTCATTTCATATGATGTCATTTCATATGATGTCATATCATATGAGGTCATTTCATATGATGTCATATCATATGATGTCATATCAGATGAGAGTGTGTGTGTGTGTGTGTGTGCCTACTCACTAAAACAATGGACAACTGTTCTCGATATTCGAGGAAACACAAGCAGAGATTCAGTCACTCCAAATGTGTGAGACATGTGACAGTGTGTGTGTGTGTGACAGTGTGTGTGTGTGTGTGTGACAGTGTGTGTGTGACAGTGTGTGTGTGTGACAGTGTGTGTGTGACAGTGTGTGTGTGTGACAGTGTGTGACAGTGTGTGTGTGTGTGACAGTGTGTGTGTGAGTGTGTGTGTGACAGTGTGTGTGTGACAGTGTGTGTGTGTGTGTGTGACCGTGTGTGTGTGACCGTGTGTGTGTGACCGTGTGTGTGTGACTGTGTGTGACAGTGTGTGTGTGACCGTGTGTGTGTGTGACAGTGTGTGTGACAGTGTGTGTGTGACAGTGTGTGTGTGTGTGACAGTGTGTGTGTGACCGTGTGTGTGTGACAGTGTGACAGTGTGTGTGTGTGACAGTGTGTGTGTGTGTGTGTGACAGTGTGTGTGTGTGACAGTGTGTGTGTGTGTGACAGTGTGTGTGACAGTGTGCGTGTGACAGTGTGTGTCGGAGTGTGTGTGGCTGACACTGTCTGTGACAGTGTGTGTGTGCCAGTGTGTGACAGTGTGTGGACCGTGTGTGTGACAGTGTGTGTGACAGTGTGTGTGACAGTGTGTGTGTGTGACAGTGTAAGACCGTGTGTGTGTGACAGTGTGTGTGACAGTGTGTGTGACAGTGTGTGTGTGTGTGACAGGTGGGGTGGACCTGTGTGTGTGATGAGTGTGTGTGACAGTGTGTGACAGCGTGTGTGTGTCACAGTGTGTGTGGGACAGTGTGTGACAGTGTGTGTGACAGGTGTGTGTGACAGGTGTGTGACAGTGTGTGACAGTGTAGACAGGTGTGATGTGTGTGACAGTGTGTGTGACAGTGTGTGTGACAGTGTGTGTGACAGTGTGTGTGTGTGACAGTGTGTGTGACAGTGTGTGTGTGACAGTGTGTGACAGTGTGTGTGTGACAGTGTGTGTGTGAGACAGTGACAGTGTGTGACAGTGTGTGTGACATGTGTGTGTGACAGTGTGATATGTGTGTGACAGTGTGTGAGCAGTGTGTGTGTGACAGGTGTGTGACAGTGTGTGTGACAGTGTGTGTGACAGTGTGTGTGTGACAAGTGTGTGTGACAGTTGTGTGTGTGACAGTGTGTGGACAGTGTGTGTGAGTGTGTGTGTGACAGTGTGTGTGTGTGTGACAGTGTGTGTGTGACAGTGTGTGTGACAGTGTGTGTGTGTGTGATAGGTGTGAGCTGTGTGTGACAGTGTGTGTGTGTGTGTGACAGTGTGTGAGTGAGACAGTGTGTCAGTGTGTGTGTGACAGTGTGTGTGACAGGTGTGGACAGTGTGAGACAGTGTGTGTGTGACAGTGTGTGACAGGTGTGTGTGTGACAGTGTGTGTGTGGACAGTGCAAAGTGACAGTGTGTGTGTGTGGACAGTGTGTGTGTGAAGGGTGTGACAGTGTGTGTGACAGCAGTGTGTGACAGGTGTGACATGTGTGTGTGACAGTGTGTGTGACAGTGTGTGTGACAGTGTGTGTGTGTGACAGGTGTGTGTGAGTGTGTGTGTGACAGCAAAAGACAGTGTGTGTGACAGTGTGTGTGACAGTGTGTGTGACAGTGTGTGTGTGTGACAGTGTGTGTGTGTGTGATAGTGTGTGTGTGACAGTGTGTGTGTGTGACAGTGTGTGTGACAGTGTGTGTGTGTGACAGTGTGTGTGTGACAGTGTGTGTGACAGTGTGTGTGTGTGTGACAGTGTGTGTGTGACAGTGTGTGTGTGACAGTGTGTGTGTGACAGTGTGTGTGACAAAAGGTTTGAAAACACATTCTCATCAGCAGCTCTTCATCTTCTTCTTCCTCCTCCTTGTGTCCTTATTCTTTTCTCCTCCTCCTCTCTTGTCCTTCTTCTCCTCCCTCCTCCTCCTCCTTCATCCCAGGGGCCTATCATCTTCTGAGGGGAAGCTGTCTATCCGCACAAATCGCTATCTGGGAAACAGCGCTGTGAAGGCCAACCGCTACATCTCTCTCTCTCTCTCTCTCTTCTCTCTATCTGTCTCCTCTCTCTGTTCCCTCTCTCTGTCTCGCCTCTCTCTCCTCTCTCTCTCATTCAGAGAGCAGATGGGGAGATGAACCAGTGTCAGCGCTTCCAGTTGGATCTGCTGACAGATATGCATCGCTTGCTTTTCCTGTCGACGGTGTGTGCGCACGGTGTGTGTGTGTGTGTGTGTGTGTGTGTGTGTGTGTGTGATTGTGTGTGAGTGTGGAGGGTTGCTGTGTAAAGAATATCGTGCATACAGTCAGGGTGACACAGCTTCTGTTTTCATGATGAAGAACCAGAAGAGGAGGAACCATACAAAGATCTCTGTTGGAGACGCCTGGGATGAAGCTTTATATATATTAGCTGTATATAATATATAACGATATAATATAACGTATATAATATACATTGTTTTTGGAACAAAATAATGAAGACTGCTTTATCTAAATATTGGAGGAAGTCGGAGTTCCCAAATAGTGTTTCAGGTGTTTTGAGACTCCAAAAGGGATTATGATATATTTGATGTATAAAAATAAAATTAAAAAATAAATATATATGCTGTATATATATATATATTTATTTCTCTAGAATATATATGTATATATATTCAGATGCATTTGTATATACATATTTATATTTTAGATATAATTATATATATATGTATACTGTATATCTATATCATATATATTTATATTTATGTATTTATATATATAAATATATTTATTCATATATTTAAATATATATTTATATATATGTTTGTATATATTTGTATGTAAATATTTACTTTTATATATATTTATATATATATATATATATATAGCATAGGATTGTCTCAGAAATTAGCCAATGTTTTTATTTTTCTGTGGTCGTACTGTAAATACAGTATTCTGATCTATTATAATCAATTGACAGTGTTTTATTGTTGTGATTATGTTTATAGCTTGCCAGGTCCAAATATCCCATTCTAAATATTAGAATATCATGAAAAGCATATAGTAGGGTATTAAACAAATCACTTGAATTGTCGAATTAACCTCAAACACCTGCAAGGGTTTCCTGAGCCTTGACAAACACTCAGCTGTTATAAATCTTTTTTTTTACTTGGTCTGAGGAAATATTAAAATTTTTTATGAGATAGGATTTTAGAGTTTTCTTAAGTTGTAAGTCATAATCAGCAATATTAAAAATAATAAAAGGCTTGCAATATTTCAGTTGATTTGTACGAATCCAGAATGTATGATATTTTTTTGTTTTTTTGATTGTATTACAGAAATATAGAACTTTTATCACAATATTCTAATTTTCTTGAGACAAAGTCCTGTATATATTCACACACAATTCAGATCCAGATACATGTTCACAATAAAGTAAATAAGGGTAAGTTGTTTTATTTCGGGTCAATCTTCAAATAATTTAAAAAGAAATAGAGAAATACAAATGAACTGGGTTAGAGAAAGAGGATACTGTACATCAATAGAGAGGTGGGTGAAGGAAAAATGGAGAATGAAAAGGAGAAAGAAACGAGTCTGAGGTCAGAGGAGGAAATGGAGCGCAAAGAAAGACGTGGAATAGGAGGAAAGAGAGATGTGAATAGATGAGAGAGAATGTCCTAGATCCAGGGTGTGCATGTGAGTGTGTGAGTGTGTGTGTTTGTGTGTGTGTGTGTGTGTGTGTGTGTGTGTGTTGCAGGATCTTGGCTGCTGTCGGCCTGGGACTCCTTGTGAGGAAGTTTGGTCCTTGTTCAGTTTACAGTGAATGATTCCCTTCCTGCCCCGCGCAGCCCTGCAGGCCACCGGCCAGCCAGGTCTGTGTGTGTGTGTGTGTGTGTGTGTGTGTAGGTGTGTGTGTGCATGTGTGTGTGTGTGTGTGTGTGTGTGTGTGTGTGTGTGTGTGTGTGTGTGCTGCTCCATTGAATAGTTTTGGATTGGAACAAGGCAAGAGACTGTCTAGGCAATGAGAGGTCAGAGGATGTGCCCTCCGCCCCCCTTTTTGTTTTTGTTTACTTGTTGCTTTTGGGAAGAAGATGATTAATCTTCACCTCAATTTCAAAAAACAATTAACTTGCCATAAAACCCAGGGATGAAAACAGGTGTCTTACAGTTACACTATTGTGATAAATATATATATATATATATACATGTGTGTGTGTGTGTGGTAAGGTGTGTGTGCGTGTGTCATAGTCATAAACTTGTGGCGCCAGCGCGAGTGAAACTGAAGTAATGCTGCCATCTAGCGGCCACTTGTTACCAGTGATAATGTGTATGTGGTCTGGGTGTGTCCTGTGAGAGTATATCAGGCCATTACAAAGTCATTAACATCGTTACCACACACATGTTAACACACACACGTTAACACACACACGTTAACACACACACGTTAACACACACGTGCAGCTCATGGCACAACATACTCCTTTAAAAGATGTGTGATGCTCTTTTATTCATGTTACTTTTGAGGCAATAAATAATAAGTCAATAAAAAATCAAAATGTTTAACAACTTTATTTCCTACTTCCTTAAGACCCTTTAATACATAATGCATGGCTGACATAAAAAAGGAAGATCACACACCACTTTTATTCTCCTTCATTATTTACGCACTACATTATTATTGCTTTTTGCAAATTTTCATCACATCACGCTCAGTAAAAGTTTTATCGTGATCGGCGATAAACTTTACAAATAAATATTCACATATTTAATGTTACAGCAAATGTGTGTTCCAACTACAAGAGAAATATGTTTTAGAGAAATAAGTTTTAATGGGGCCGTTTATATCAATACCAAGGAAGTCCAATTATCTTCTCTATAACAATCTAATATTAATCTAATAATAATCTAATAACATAACCTTTATAATAATCTACTAATAAATCCCTATGGATCACTGAAACAAGTTTTCATATTCAATGAACAAGAGACTGTCAGCTGACCAGCCACAGAATAATAATAATAATATAATAATGATAATAATATGATAATGATAATAACATGTTTGCTACACCCACTCCCGTCTTAGTTCTACATGACTTCCTGTCTTGTTGTATACGACTTCCTGTCTTGTTCTACATGACTTCTCCTGTCTTGTTTTATACAACTCCTGTCTTGTTCTACATGACTTCCCGTCTTTGTTGTATATGCCAACTTCCTGTCTTGTTCTACATGACTTTCCCTGTCTTGTTGTATACAACTTCCTGTCTTGTTCTCTACATGACTTCCTATCTTGTTGCATACAACTTCCTGTCTTGTTCTACATGACTTCCTGTCTTGTTGTATATGACTTCCTGTCTTGTTCTACACGACTTCCTGCGTCTTATTCTGCTGGCAACTTCCCGTCTTGGTTTCATGGGCGATTTCCTGTCTGGTCTCCCACGCCGCCCGGCCGCCTGGGCAGGAACAAGATGGCCTTCTTGGCCCCGGTGGGCGCCCGTCCAAGCTTTGGGCCGGCCGCCCTTCTTCAGACCGACGCGCCCAGCCGTACTTCCTGGGAGCGGCATCGTGTTAGGATGGTTTCTCCTCGTATTTCCAGGGAAGTGTAGCACCTGCTATTCAGAGTTTGCTGAGGGAAGAACACATTGAGCTCATATCATATGATGTCATATCATATGAGGTCATATCAGATGAGGTCATATCATATGAGGTAATATCAGATGAGCTCATATCATATGATGTCTTCATCATATGGCGTCATATCAGATGAGGTCAGTATCAGATGAGGTCACTGTCATATGATGTCATATCAGATGAGGTGCTATCATACTGCGAGGTCATATCATGGTGATGTCATATCATATGAGGTTATTTCATATGAGGTCATATCATATGATGTCATATTTAGATGAGTTTCATACTATATGAGCTCATATCATATGCGAGGTCATATCAGATGAGTCTTATAATATATAGGTCATTTTCATATGATGTCATATCATATGATGTCATATCATATGAGGTCATATCAAGGCGATGTCACATCAGATGAGCCCATTACATGAGGTCATTTCATATGATGTCATATCATATGATGCTTCAGTATCATGCGAGGCTGGCATACCATATCATGGTGAGGAGTACAAGTAAGTACCTGGGCGCTGCCCATCGACAGCCGACGGAACTGGAAGGCCAACATCAACGCTGGGCAGGCAGGTACAAGAAGGGGATGAGTCGACTCTTTTTCCTGAGAAAGCTTCGCATCCTTCAACGCGGTGCAGCAAGCTGCTGGAGTCATTCTACCAGTCGGCTGTGGGCAGTGTGCTGCACTTTGCCATTGTCTGTCTGGGGAGCAGCATCGGAGCCGTGACACCAGCCGCCTTAATAAACTGGTTAGGGAAGGTTGGCTCCATCATCGGCTGCCAGTTGGAGTATTCTGGAATAGTAGGTAGAGAGGAGGACGTTGAAGAAACTGGTGTCCATATTGGACAACCCCGACCACCCTCTCCACCACCTCCTACAGGGACAGAGGAGTACTTTCTCCAGACGCCTCCTCACGCCTCCGCTGCCACAAGGAGAGACAGGAGAACATTCCTGCCGACGGCTATGAGGGCTCTATGTCTGCTCACCTCTTGCCAGATCACCCTAACCCTTCTTATATTTTGTGTTTTATTTTTTAGTTCTTGTGTGTTGCCAAGCATTGACTCACAAATTTCCCTTGGGGATTAATATTAAAGTATATATCTATCTATCTATCTATCTATCTATCTATCTATCTATCTATATGAGGTCATTTCATATGATGTCATATCATATGAGGTCATTTCATATGATGTCATATCATATGATGTCATATCATATGAGCTCATATCATATGAGGTCATTTCATATGATATCATATCATATGCGAGGTCATTTCATATGATGTCACTATCATAAGAGCTCATATCATATCAGGGTCATTACCTTCGCATTGAAAAAATGCCGAAGGTTATGCGTTTGATCGCTGCGGTATTTATTTATTTATTACCTTCGCATTGAAAAATGCGGAAGGTTATGTTTTATTTATTTATTTATTTATTTATTTGTATGCGTGTATAGCCTGCAAATCTCAAAAAGTATTGAACCGAATCAGCATGAAAATTTGGATGATTAATCATTATCCAAATTCAGTTGATTGATTTTTGGATCGATCGCGTCCAAGGTCAAAGGTCATGTGAACAGGCCAAAATCTTTCTCGCAGAACTCAAAAAGTATTGAACCTAATCGCATGAAATTTGTGGGATCATTGTTTATTATCCGGGACCAGTTGATTAGATTTTGGGGACTGATCGGGTCAAAGGTCAAAGGTCAATAACAGGTCAAAATCTTTCGCAGAACCCAAAAAGTATTGAAAACCGAATCGCATGGAAATTTGGTGGGATGGATTGTTTATTATCCAAATTCAGTTGACTAGATTTTGGGATCGATCAAGTCAAAGGTCAAGGGGTCAAAGCACAAGGAAACAGGTCAAATGTTCTTGAATCGCCCTGAAATTTGGTGGGATGATTATTATTATCCGGACCATTTGATTAGATTTTGGGATCAATCGGGTCATAAGGTCAAGGTCAAGGGCAAACTCTTTTTTACCATAGCACGATAAATTTTTGTCCAATTGCGGCATGCAACTAATGCCAAAATGTTCAGTAATTCAACGCCCAATCTGTGATATGGCGTATGCGCGTCACCGAAAAGCCCATTCTAGTTTATCATTTATTTATTTATTTCAGGCGCGGTTATCCGTGAAATCTCAAAAAGTATTGAACCGAATCGTGATGAAATTTCGTGGGATGATTGTTTATTATCCGGGACCAGTTGATTAGATTTGGGACTGATCGGGTCAAAGGTCAAAGCTCATCGCAACAGGTCAAAATCTTCGCAGAACTCCAAAAAGTATTGAAACCGAATCGCATGAAATTTGGGTGGGATGATTGTTTATTATCCTGGGGACCAGTTGATTAGATTTTGGGATCGATCGGGTCAAAGGGTCAAAGTTGTCATGAACAGGTCAAAAATCTTCGCAGAACCCAAAAAGCATTGAACCTAATCGCATGAAATTTGGTGATGATTGTTTATTATCTCGTGGATTCAGTTGACTAGATTTCGGATCGATCGGGTCAAAGGTCAAGGTCAAAGGTCAAGAACAGGTCAAATGTTCTTGAATCAGAGGAAATTTGGTGGGGTGATTGGTTATTATCCGGGGACCATTTGATTTAGATTTTGGGACTAACTGGGTCAAAGGTCACAGGTTAAGGTCTTGAAAGGTCAAACTCTTTTTACCATAGCACGATACATTTTGTCCAATTGCACCAAGTATGCAACTAATGCCATAATGTTCTTAATTCAATGCCCAATCTTGTGATATGCGAAGGTATGGCGCTTACCTAATGAGTGCCCATTCTAGTTTCATATGATGTCATATCACAAGGAGCTCATATCAGCATTGTGCTATTTCACATGAGATGTCATTTGCTATGATGCTTCATCATCAAGTGAGGTCATTTCATATGATGTCACATCATATGAGCTCACTATCATATGATGTCATATCACAATGAGGTCATTTCATATGCATGTCATATCATATGAGCTCACATCATATAGATGTCATACTTCATATGAGGTCATTTGCTATGATGCCATCATATGATGTCATATCATATGGCGTCATATCATTTGAGGTCGGCTCTACATGATGTCATATCATAAGGAGGTCATTTCATATGATGTCATATCATATGAGCTCATATCATATCAGGTCATTTCGATATGACAGTCATATCATATGAGGTCATATCATATGAGCTCATTTCATATGATAGTCATATCATATGATGTCGCTATCATATGAGGTCATTTCATATGATGCCATATCACATGAGCTCATATCATATCAGGTCATTTCCCATGATGTCATTTCATATGACATCACAGGAGGTCATATCATATGATGTCATATCATCATGAGTCATATCATGGCGATGTCATATCATTTGAGGTCATTTATAGGTGATGTCATATCATATGAGCCTCATACCATGTCAGGTCATTTCATATGATGTCATTTCTCATATGATGTCATATCATATGAGGTCGCGGCATATCACATGAGGTCATTTCTATGATGACACATCGCCATGAGTGTCATATCATGTGATGCCCATATCATTTGAGGTCATTTCATATAGACATGTCATATTGCTAATGAGGCTGTCATTTGATATGATGCCGTATCATATGAGGTCAATCATATGATGTCATATCATATGAGGTCATTTCATATGATGTCACATCATATGAGGTCATTTCATGGCGATGCTTCTACATCAAGGCGAGCTCACATCATATCAGGTCATTTTGATATGATGTCATATCATATGAGGTCATATCATATGAGGTCATTTCCATATGATGTCATATCATATGATGTCATATCATTTGAGGTCATTTATGCTATGATGTCACATCATATGAGGTCATCGCATATGACAGTCATATCATATGAGCTCATATCATATCAGGTCATTTCATATGATATCATTTCGCTATGATGTCATATCATATGAGGTCATATCATATGAGGTCATTTCTATATGATGTCATATCATATGATGTCAGTATCATGGCAGGAGTCATATCATTTGAGGTCATTTCACATGATGTCATATCATATGAGCTCTCATATCATATCAGGTCATTTGCATATGATGCTCATTTGCCATATGATGTCATATCATATGAGGTCAGTATCATAAGCGAGGTCGCTCATATGATGTCATATCATATGATGTCATTTGGCATATGATGTCATACTATGAGGTCATTTCATATGATGTCATATCATATGAGGTCACTCTATGATGTCATATTATATGATGTCATATCATATGAGCCTACATCATATCAGGTCATTTCATATGATGTCATGATCAGATGATGTCATATCAGATGACAGTCGTCATCATGAGGTCATTTCTATATGATGTCATATCATATGAGGTCAATTCATATGATGTCATATCATAAGAGGTCATATATCATATTAGCTCATATCATATGATGTCATATCATAATGAGGTCATTTCATGATGTCATATCAGCATGATGTCATATCATATGAGGTCAGTACTCATGAGGTCATTACCATATGAGGTCATTTCATATGATATCATATCATATGGAGTTCATGGCTTCTATATGATGTCATATCAGATGAGGTCATATCATATGAGGTCATTTCATGAGGTCATTTCATATGATATCATATCATATGAGGTCATTTCATATGATGTCATATCATATGAGGTCATTTCATATGATGTCATATCATATGACAGCGTCAGGTCAGATGAGGCCATTTCATATGATGTCACATCATGCGAGCTCACATCATATCAGGTCATTTTATGATGTCATTTCATGCTATGATGTCACATTATCATGAGGGGCTTGCATTTATGGCGATGTCATATCACATGATGTCATATCATATGAGCTCATATCATATGAGGTCATTTCATATGATATCATATCATATTATGTCATATCAGATGAGGTCATATCATATGAGCTCATATCATATGATGTCATATCATATGAGGTCATTTGATATGATGTCATAACATATGAGGTCATTTCAGGTGATGCTTCATATCATATGATGTCATATCAGATGTGAGGTCATCATATGAGGTCATTTCTATATGATGTCATATCATATGAGTTGGCTCATCATGATGTCATATCATATGAGGTCATTTCATATGATGTCATATCAGATGAGGTCATATCATATGAGGTCATTTCATGAGGTCATTTCATATGATATCATATCATATGAGGTCATTTCATATGATGTCATATCATATGATGTCATATCTTATGAGGTCATTTCATATGATGTCAAATCACATTTGGCGATGTCATATCATATGAGGTCACCTTTATGAGGTCATTCTCATATGATGTGTCATATCATATGACGTCATATCACATGAGGTCATATGCATGGAGGTCAGCCTTCATGGCATGATATTGCATCATGAGGTCATTTCTCATGATGTCATATCATATGAGGTCATTTCATATGAAGGCATATCATATGAGCTCATATCATATCAGGGTCATTACCTTCGCATTGAAATGCCGGAAGGTTAAGGTTTTGATCGGCCGTATTTATTTATTTAGATACCTTCAAGCATTGAAATGCGGAAGGTTATGTTTTATTTATTTATTTATTTATTTATTTGTATGCGTATGCAGCATTCTGCAAATCTCAAAAAGTATTGAACCGAATCGCATGAAATTTGGTGGATGATTGTTTATTATCCGGGACCAGTTGATTAGATTTTGGGATCGATCGGGTCAGCGGTCAAAGGTCACACAAGTAAACAGTTCGCAAATCTTTCGCAGAACTCAAAAAGTATTGAACCGAATCGCATGAAATTTGGTGGGACTATTGTTTATTATCCGGGACCAGTTGATTAGATTTTGGGATCGATCGGGTCAAAGCGTCAAAGGTCATGAACAGGTCAAAATCTTTCGTGAGAACTCAAAAAATATTGAACCGAATCGCATGAAATTTGGTGGGATGATTGTTTATTATCCGGGGACCAGTTGACTAGATTTTGGGATCGATCGGGTCAAAGGTCAAGGTCAAAGGTCATGAACAGGTCCGTACGTTCTTGGAATCGCCTGGAAATTTGGCAGGGATGATTGGTTATTATCCGGGGACTATTTTGATTAGATTTTTGGGATCAACTCGTCAAAGGTCAAGGTCAAGGGCAAACTCTTTTTTTACCATAGCACGACAAATTTTTGTCCAATTGGTATGCAACCAATGCCAAAAATGTTCAGTAATTCAATGCCCAATCTTGTGATATATGGCGCGCGCTTTCACCGAAAGTGCCCATTATAGTTTATTTATTTATTTATTTGTATGCGTGTTATTCGCAAATCTCAAAAGTATTGAACCGAATCGCATGAAATTTGGTGATGATTGTTTATTATCCGGGGACCCGTTGATTAGATTTTTGGATCGATCGGGTCCAAGGTCAAAGCTGTCATGAATAGGTCAAAATCTTTCTAGGAACTCAAAAAGTATTGAAACCAATCGCATGAAATTTGGTGGGATCATTGTTTATTATCCGGGGACCAGTTGATTAGATTTTGGGATCGATCGGGTCAAAGGTCAAAGGTCATGAACAGGTCAAAATCTTTCGCGAGAATTCAAAAAGTATTGAACCTAATCGCATGAAATTTTGCAGGGATGATTGTTTATTATCCGGGACCAGCTGACTAGATTTTCGGATCGATCGGGTCATCAAAGGTCAGGCGGTCAAAGGTCATGAACAGGTCAAATGTTCTTGAATCGCTTCTGAAATTTGCAGGGGCATTGGTTATTATCCGGGACCATTTGATTAGATTTTGGGACTGATCAATCGGGTCAAAGCGTCAAGGTCAAGGTCATGGAAAGGTCACAACCTTTTTTTACCATAGTACCATACATTTTTGTCCAATTGGCATGCAACTAATGCCATAATGTTCTTAATTCAATGCCCAATCTTGTGATATGCAGGTATGCGCCTAATGAGTGCTCATTCTAGTTCTGTTTGCTACATGATGATGTCACATCATATGAGCTCATATCATATCAGGTCATTTCGTATGATGTCATTTCGACATGATGTCATATCATATGAGGTCGCTCGATATGATGTCATATCGTTATGAGCTCATATCTATATGATGTCAGTATCACATGAGGTCATTTCACATGATGTCATATCATATGGAAAGCTTCATATCATATGATGTCATATCATATGAGGTCATTTTACATGATGTCATATCATATGATGTCATATCATTTGAGGCGTCATTTTACATGATGTCATATCATATGAGGTCATTTCATATGATGCCTCAGCACAATGAGCTCATATCACATTGTGTCATTTTCATATGATGTCATATCATATGAGGTCATATCATATGAGGTCATTTCATATGATGTCATATCATATGATGTCATATCATATGAGGTCATTTCATATGATGTCATATCATATGAGCTCATATCATATCAGGTCATTTCATATGATGTCATCATTTCATATGATGTCATATCATATGAGGTCATATCATATGAGGTCATTTCATATGATGTCATATCATATGATGTCATATCATATGATGTCATATCATTTGAGGTCATTTCATATGATGTCATATCATATGAGCTCATATCATATCAGGTCATTTCATATGATGTCATTTCATATGATGTCATATCATATGAGGTCATATCATATGAGGTCATTTCATATGATGTCATGGCATCATAATGATGTCATATCATGGCGATGTCACATCATTTTGAGGTCATTTCTATATGACAGTCATATCATATGAGGTCATTTTACATGATGTCATATCATATGATGTCATATCATATGAGCTCATATCATATCAGGTCATTTCATATGATGTCATATCAGATGATGTCATATCAGATGATGTCATATCATATGAGGTCATTTCATATGATGTCATATCATATGAGGTCAATTCATATGATGTCATATCATATGAGGTCATTTCATATGATGTCATATCATATGAGCTCATATCATATCAGGTCATTTCATATGATGTCATTTCATATGATGTCATATCATATGAGGTCATATCATATGAGGTCATTTCATATGATGTCATATCATATGATGTCATATCATTTGAGGTCATTTCATATGATGTCATATCATATGAGGTCATTTCTTACTATGATGTCATATCATATGAGCTCATATCATATCAGGTCATTTCATATGATGTCATTTCATATGATGTCATATCATATGAGGTCATATCATATGAGGTCATTTCATGATGTCATATCATAAGGATGATGTCATATCATAAGGATGTCATATCATTCTGAGGTCATTTCATATGATGTCATCATCATGAGCTCACATCATATCAGGTCATTTCATATGATGTCATTTCATATGATGTCATATCATATGAGGTCATATCATATGAGGTCATTTCATATGATGTCATATCAGATGATATGATGTCATATCAGATGATGTCATATCATATGAGGTCATTCTCATAGCGATGTCATATCATATGAGGTCAGAATTCATATGATGTCATATCATATGAGGTCATATCATATTAGGCTCTCATATCATATGATGTCATATCATAGGAGGAGGTCATCATATGATGCTGCGTATCATGATGTCATATCACATGGAGGTCATATCATATGAGGTCATTTCATATGAGGTCATTTCATATGATATCATATCATATGAGGTCATTTCATGGGCGATGTCATATCAGATGAGGTCATATCATATGAGGTCATTTCATATGAGGTCATTTCATATGATATCATATCATATGAGGTCATTTCATATGATGTCATATCATATGAGGTCATTTCATATGATGTCATATCATATGATGTCATATCAGATGAGGTCATTTCATATGATGTCATATCATATGAGCTCATATCATATCAGGTCATTTCATATGATGTCATTTCATATGATGTCATATCATATGAGGTCATTTCATATGATGTCATATCATATGATGTCATATCAGATGAGGTCATATCATATGAGGTCATTTCATATGATGTCATATCATATGATGTCATATCAGATGAGGTCATATCATATGAGGTCATTTCATATGATATCATATCATATGAGGTCATTTGATATGATGTCATAACATATGAGGTCATTTCATATGATGTCATATCATATGATGTCATATCAGATGAGGTCATATCATATGAGGTCATTTCATATGATGTCATATCATATGAGGTCATTTCATGTGATGTCATATCATATGAGGTCATTTCATATGATGTCATATCAGATGAGGTCATATCATATGAGGTCATTTCATGAGGTCATTTCATAGCGATATCATATCATAAGGAGTGTCATTTCACATGATGTCATATCATGGCGATGTCATATCTTATGCGAGGTCATTTCATATGATGTCATATCATATGATGTCATATCATAAGGAGGTCACATCTATGCGAGGTCATTTCATATATGATGTCATATCATATGATGTCATATCATATGAGGTCATATGCACTATGAGGTCATTTCATATGCTATGTCATACTCATATGAGGTGTTTTCACATAGATGTCATATCATAGAGCCGCCTCTATATGATGTCATATCATATAGAGCTCACATCATATCAGTCATTACCTTCGCATTGAAAATGCCGAAGGTAATGCTTTGATCGCCGTAGATGATGATGAGTTACTCGCATTGAAAATGCGGAAGGTTATGTTTTTATTTATTTATTTATTTATTTATTTGTATGCGGTTATTCGCAAATCAGCATTGAACCAATCGATGAAATTTGGTGGATGACGTTTGTCATCCGGGGACCAGTTGATTAGATTTTGGGATCGATCGGGTCAAAGGTCAAAGGTCAAGGTCATGAACAGTTCAAAATCTTTCGCAGAACTCAAAAAAGTATTGAACCTAATCGATGAAATTTGGTGGATCATTACTATTATCCGGGGACCAGTTGATTAGATTTTGGACCGATCGGGTCAAAGGTCGTTGTCATGAACAGGTCAAAATCTTTTCGCAGAACTCAAAAAATATTGAACCAATCATGAAATTTGGTGGGATGATTGTTTATTATCCGGGGACTGAAGTTGACTAGATTTTGGGATCGATCAATAAAAGGTCACAGTCAAAGGTCATGAACAGGTCAAAATGTTCTTGAACCGCCCTGAAATTTGGTGGGATGATTACACATATCCGGGACCATTTGATTAGATTTTGGGATCAATCGGGTCAAAGGTCAAGGCCGGCGGCAAACTCTTTTTTACCAGCACGACAATTTTTGTCCAATTGGCATGCAACCACGCCAAAATGTCTATAATCCAACGCTCAATTCAGATATATGGCGTACGCGCTCAATCGGCGCCTATTGCGTTTATCGGTTTATTTATTTATTTGTGGCGCGCGTGAAAGGTCGCAACTTCAAAAAGTATTGAACTCAATCGTATGAAATTTGTGGATGATTGGTTTATTATCCGGGGACCAGTTGATTAGATTTGGGATCGATCGGGTCAGCGGTCAAAGGTCGCGAACAGGTCAAACTTTCGCAGAACTCGCGTTATTGAACCGAATCGTATGAAATTTGGTGGGATCATTGTTTATTATCCGGACCAGCTTGACAGACTTGGGATCGATCGGGTCAAAGGTCAAAGGTCATGAATAGGTCAAAATCTTTCGTGAGAACTCCAAAAGTATTGAACCGAATCGATGAAATTTGGTGGGATGATTGTTATTATCCGGGGACCAGTTGACTAGGGATTTTGGGATCGATCGGGTCAAAGGTCAAGGTCAGGTCATGAATAGGGTCAAAATGTTCTTGAACCGCCTGAAATTTGTGGGTGATTGGTTATTATCCAAATTCATTGATTTGATTTGGGATCAATCGGGTCAAAGGTCAAGGTCAAGGTCACCGCAGTGTCAAACTCTTTACCATACACCATACATTTTGTCCAATTGGCATGCAACCACGCGCACGTTCTTTAATTCAATGCCCAATCTTGTGATATGGTTGCTACTTCATCGAGTGCCCATTCTAGTTTCATATGATGTCACATCATATGAGCTCATATCATATCAGGTCATTTCTATATGATGTCATGATGTCATATCATATGAGGTCATTTCATATGATGTCACATCATATGAGCTCATATCATATGATGTCATATCATGAGGTCATTTACATGATGTCATATCATGATTTTGCATCATATGATGTCATATCATATGAGGTCATTTCATATGATGTCGCCATCATATGATGTCATATCATTTGAGGTCATTTCATATGATGTCATATCATATGAGGTCATTTCATATGATGTCATATCAAATGAGCTCATATCATATCAGGTCATTTCTCATATGATGTCATATCATATGAGGTCATACTATGAGGTCGTCGCATATGATGTCATATCATATGATGTCATATCATATGAGGTCATTTCATATGATGTCATATCATATGAGCTCCACATTACATCAGGTCATTTCATATGATGTCATTTCATAAGTGATGTCATACCAAGAGGTCACATCATATGAGGTCATTTCATATAATGTCATATCATATGAAGTCATATCATATGATGTCATATCATTTGAGGTCATTTCATGCGACGTCACATCGCGAGCTCATACTGTTATCAGGTCATTTCTATATGATGTCATTTCATATGATGTCATATCATATGAGGTCATATCATATGAGGTCATTTATTATGATGTCATATCATATGATGTCATATCCTATGATGTCATATCATTTGAGGTCACTCTATATGATGTCATATCATATGAGGTCACTACATGATGCTTCATCATATGATGCCATCACATGAGCTCATCATATCAGGTCATTGCTATGATGTCATACAGATGATGTCATATCAGATGATGTCATATCATGGAGGTTGCCTATATGATGTCACATCATATGAGTCAATTCATATGATGTCATATCATATGAGGTCATTTCATATGATGTCACATCATATGAGCTCATATCATATCAGGTCATTTCATATGATGTCATTTCGCGATGTCATATCACAGTGAGGTCATACTGGCGAGGTCATTTTCATATGATGTCATATCATGATGTCATATCATTTGAGGTCATTTCATATGATGTCATATCATATGAGGTCATTTCACATGATGTCATATCATATGAGCTCATACGTATCAGGTCATTTCATATGATGTCATTTCATATGATGTCATCATATGAGGTCATATCATGAGGTCATTTACATGATGTCATATCATGATGTCATATCATGATGTCATATCATTTGAGTCATTTAAGGCGATGTCACATCATATGAGCTCATATCATATCAGGTCATTTACATGACGTCATTTCATATGATGTCATATCATGAGGTCATATCATATGAGGTCATTTCATTATGATGTCATAACATATGATGTCATTTCCGTGATGTCATATCATATGAGGTCATTTCATATGATGTCATATCATATGAGGTAATTTCATATATGATGTCATATCATATGATGTCATATCACATGGTTTCATATCATATCAGGGTCATTTGCCATGATGTCATATCAGGATGATGTCATATCAGATGATGCCATATCATATGAGGTCATTTCATGATGTCAATTATTATGAGGTCAATCATATGATGTCACATCACAAGAGGTCATATCATTAGCTCATATCATATGAGGTCATTTCATAAGGGAGTCACATATGAGGCTTTCATATGACAAGTATGATGTAATATCAGATGAGGTCATATCATATGAGTCATTTCACATGATGCTCATATCATATGATGTCATATCATATGAGGTCATATCATATGAGGTCATTTCCATGAGGTCATTTCATATGACATCATATCATATGAGGTCATTTCATGATGTCATATCAGATGAGGTCATAATTACATGAGGTCATTTCATATGAGGCCGCCCCATATGATATCATATCATATGAGGTCATTTCATGATGTCATCAGAGGTCATCATGATGTCATATCACATGATGCTTCATCAGATGAGGCCACTTATGCGATGTCATATCATATGAGCTCATATCATATCAGGTCATACATGTCATTTCACATGATGTCATATCATATGAGGTCATTTCTATATGATGTCATATCATAAGGATGTCATATGTAAAAATTTGATGAAAGAGAAATATATAAAAAAAGAAAAAGGAGGGTTTAACGTGCAGGAGGAGATTCATCCACGACAACTACACTGAGCTCTGAACGTCCGATACTTCTCCTTTTTTAAACGTCTCTTCTTCAATTAATGGACTCGAACGGCGTTCTGCCCGGTGACAGTCCCCTCCTCCTCCCCTCCTCCCCTCCTCCTCCTCCCTCCTTTACTCCATCGTTGGGGATTCAAGATTCAAGATTCAAGATTCAAGATGTTTTTATTTGTCACATACACACACAGGGTGTGCAGTGAAATGAAAGTGTGCAATACTCCAGCAGAGAATGTGCAAAGCAACAAGTACACCTCATTTATTAAATAAAAACAACCTTACAATATTTACAGTAAGTGTGTGTGTGTGTGTGTGTGTGTACTAAGAGGGGCAGTGCTGTGTGGGTCTATGTGAGTCCCAGTGAGGGTCAGAGTTCACAATCCTGATGGCCTGAGGAAAGAAACTCCGTCTCAGTCTCTCTATTCTTACAGCGTGACTCACGGAGACTGCCTGCCTGACCGCATAGCAACTGAAACAGTCTGTTGTTGGGGTGGTGAGGATCCTTCACTTGATCTGTCGGCTCTGGTTCTGCACCCTCCTGGTGTACAAGTCCTGCAGGAGTGGGAGCAGAGTGTGGTTCAGCGCGTGCGCTCAACGTGGCCACTTCTCTGCTGCAGAGCCTTCCTGTGCAAGAGCGGAGCAGTTGCTGTGAAACCAGGCTGTGATGCTTCCTGTCAGGGCGCTCTCCCCAACTCCAGAGTAGAAGGACTGAAGGATCCCTCCTGGGAAACTTTAAATTCCCCTCAGCTGCCTGAGGTGGTAGGCGGCGCTGCCTTGCCTTTCTCACTCAGAGTGTCTGTTTGTTGACCATGTCAGATCCTCGGTGATGTGGACTCCCAGGTATTTATACCTGCCTCACCTCTGGCTCTCACAGTGATGGTGTCCCCAGTGGTGAGTACTGTCCTCTGTTCATGTTTGTACCTCCTAAAGTCCACAATCAGCCCTTAGTTTTGGTGATTATCTCATGATGAGGCTGCTTGTCCTGGGCACAGAGTGACAGATGACAACTTCCTCCAGGTAGGCCTTCTCGCTGTTGTCGGGAATCAGGCCCCACCACCACCTGTGTCATCCGCATGACTTGATGATGAAGTGTTGGGTCGAACCTGTGCACAGTCATGTGTGTACAGGGAGTACAGTAGAGGGGCTGAGGGGCGCAACCCTGGGGGATCCTGTGTTCAGGGTGAGGGATTTGGAGGTGAAAATGGCTGCCCACCCTGACCACCTGTGGCCTGATGGTCAGGAAGTCCAGGATCCAAGCACACAGGGGGTATTTCGGTCCAGCTCAGGTCCGACACCCGGCCCAGTCTGGAGGGACTGGTGGTGTTGAAAGCTGAACTATAATCAATGAGAACAGCAGTCTCAACATGGCCCCCCCTCTGGCTGTCCAGATGAGAGTGTAGTGTGCAGTGCACCTGGGAGACAGCATCATCCAAGCCAGATCTGTTTGAAGCGATAAGCAAACTGCAGCATGGTCCATGGAGGAGGAAGGAGAAGGCTGCAGATGTAGTCCTTTATCAGCCTCTCAAGCATTTCCCCCATGACCAATCGAGGTGAGGGCCAACGGTCGGTGATCATTCGGCACATGCTGGAGAAGCATTTGCGACACAGGGACAATAATTGGATCTCTTTGAAGCAGTATGGGACCACGGGCTCCAGCCAGGAGAGAGGTTGAATATTAGCTGGTGAACACTGGAGCTAGCTGGTTGGCACAGATATTCAGTACTCGCCCAGACATGCCATCTGGACCTGCAGCTTTCCTGGTGTTCACTCCTCAACCCAGAGTCTCCCTCCCTGCTGACTGTGCTTTCGGCTCACTGAGAGTGTGTGTTCATCCCAGCGGTGGGGCTCTCCTGGCTACGCTTCTTGGTGTTGTTCAGAAAGAATATGAGCTAAGCGTTGTTGTTGCTAGCCTCAAACCGTGCATAAAATGAGTTCAGGTCGTCCGCTAGGGGATGCGTGCCGCACTCACCATTGCTGTGAGTCTGCTCTAGTAGTTTGTAATAGTCAGGAGTCCCTGCCTTAGGCGCCTGGTGTCAAGGCTGCTCCATCTGTGATTCCTCTGTCTCGGTACTTCCTTCTGGCCTTCTCACGCCTCCTCATTCAGGGACCGCTGCCTACACCTTGTCGTCCATGTTGCGGATACAAGACCGGAGTTATAAACGCGCTTAATCACGCGTTCACAGCTTCACGCGATGGATGGATCTATCAACCCGCTGACTTTTGGTTGGAAAAGTCCCTAACTTTTTACCGTGGGGCGATGAAGTGTCCGTTAAGCGTTGCTATGAGGCTCATTGCCGCTACTTAAACTACGTCAGCGTCACTGGAACTGGATTGGATCATGTCCCAGTCGACCAATACTCAGAGCGTCCTGTGCAGCTCAGCCTCTGATTGGTCAGACCACCGCATTACGTTCCTCGTCACTACCGCTTCCGCGGTCGATGCTTTGTTTATACTCAGGCTTAAGCAGAAAAATGGCAGCATGGTTCATGTTTCCCCAACGGAGAGAGAGAGACAGCCTTGTAGCCCTCTTGGAGCGGCGTATACGGTGGTCCAACGTTCTTTCCCCTCTGGTAACACGTAATGTGCTGGTGAAAGTTCGGCATGACTTTTTTAGGTTTGCCTTGTTAAAGTCCTTTCAGCCACCACCACAGCAGCGCCGGATCCTTGTTCTGATGCCGACGCAACATCATCATGGGTCCGATGGTGCTTTCACGACCGATTGTCCGGGCTTGTGGTGGAATGTAGGCAATCAGGTGATGACCGGGCTGAACTCGGGAAGGTAGAATGGGCCGGCATGAGATCGCTAGATGTTCCAGGTAATTCCAGGTTGACGAGCAGGAGCGAAAGAGTCTTAATGTTCTTGAGGTACACGCATATGTGTTGTTAGCCATGTAAACCAGACCCCTCCACCTTAGATTTACCAGACTCTTCCGTTCTGTCTTACACCGGAAAACAGAAGGACTGGTTGGGCGCATATGACTTGATCCGGCACCAGCGAAGGTCAGCCAAGTTCCGTCAGACAAAGATGTTTTCAATCCCGCATGTCCCGTTGGAATCTGATCTCATACCCTAAAATCATCCATCTTATTTTCCAGAGACTGGGCGTTAGCAAGAAGGATACTGGGCAAAAGGTGGACGGTGGACTTGAGCAGACTCTCAGTCTGTTCGACCATTCACGGCTCCGTTTCCTCGATGTTTCGTCGTCTCCCCCGTAATGGCGGCTCCACTGTTGTGCGTATTACATTACGTACAATCTCCGCCCGGCCACGCTGGATCGATGGAAAAAGTGGACAAAAACCCTTGTTTTGGCTTAAAAGTTTATGTCCAAAAAAGTGTGCTTCGGTTGATGCTATGTTGTGTGCCGATGTGTTTGTGGCAAAGAAAATAATAAAAATAAACACAAAACTAAAGCGCGCACATCTCAGGCGGAGCTGCCAGCGACGGCGACTTGACACTTGGACACAGCCACACATTCTCGTCATCATTCTTCATCATCCATAGTGTTTACATTCATATGGGCTGAAGAAGGACGCCGGTGGTGACCCGTGTGCGTTTCATCACCGCTTGCCAAATGCGTTCACGCCGCAGGTGTACGTTCACGCCCATAGTGTGGTTCCGCCCTTAGAGTATTCACGCCCCGCGAAATGCGTTCCGCCCACTGATGCGTTCACACCCGCGGTATGCGTTCACGCCCACTTAGTGTACGTTCACGCCCACTTAGAGTACGTTCACGCCCGCCGTACGTTCCGCGCCCTTGGTGTCGTTCACGCCCGCCAGTGTCGTTACGCCCCCTTAGTGTACGTTCACGCCCACTTCCTGTACGTTCACGCCCACTTCCCGCTCTGTGATTGGCCAGCTGTGCGTAGCCGATGAACCCGGGTCCTTAACCTCTGACTTCACCCCGTTAATGACCTCTAGGAGAGATTTAGTGTCATTCCCCCACATGTCTAAATAATTTAAACATTTTTACCACACTACCATAACGTCGGGCCGTTGTTGCGTCACCTCCCCCCCCCCCCCCCCCCCCAGGCTGCAGCAGGTGTCACGGACAGCCTGCTCGCGGACGCGTAGCGGCATGAAGCCGCCACTAGTTGGCCGAGTCGCTCCGTGACCTCGCTGCCTGACACGTCGTGTTCTCCCTCCGCTGCATGTGAGGAAATGATGAATCGAAGGGGTTCAAATTCACCACTAAAAAAAAGAAGCTTGAATTCAAATGAATAAACTCGAGGGGGAAATGAAGCGAGCAAGAAAAACCTTAATGACCTTAAGACTCATTCCTGGTGCGAAAAGAATATCAATTTAAAGGCATATTTCTCGACCTGGAGAGAGGAGGCCGGGGTAATCAATCAGACCGACAGGCCACATCACAAGTGGAATTATTCTCTGTGGGATGCAGAATCTCCTCCGATTGCCTCCAACACCTCCAGCCAAGTCTCTGCTGCCACAACACATGAGAGGCAGTGAGCTGTGTGTGTGTGTGTTGCCAGGCTGGCTGGTGAATGTCAGGTGGCGTTGGATATACAACAGGATGGCTTCTCCGCGTCTGAACCTCGGCCAAGCTGAAGGTCGCCGCGTCACGTTGTTTCATGATTCATACAAACAGCTCCGGCTTTTATTTCACGCCCGGACGTTTCCATACGGGCTTCGTCTGCGGCGGGTTTGATTTGTGTTGTATTGGAAAGAAATCTAAATCGTAAATGTGATCATTTTTTGTTATTTAGCTTTTTAAATAATGCATTCTGAAATTAACTGAATTATTGTATCCATTATATGAGAATGAGTTGGGTTTATTTATTTCGATCAGCAAAATATATAAACATCAGTAATAATAATAAACAGAAGAAGAACGATACCTGTGGCTGACTGAAAGGGTTAATGCTGAAGCCCTAACCTGTGATTAAATTATTTTATATGACCCTAAAATGCAATAAATTAGTCGATTGGTATTAGTTGGTTGTCAGTATTATTGGTAATTGATTGAGTTTTTCAAAAAATATTTCAAATCATTGCAGCTCAGACGTTATTATGTTATCCGTTCTGTTATACGACCCTTAATTGCAAGCATAGATCAATAAAGGCTGAAAAAAGTAGTGAATTGGTGTCGGTTGATTAGTTGATCAGTTGATTTATTGGTAATTGATTGAGTTTTTCTGATATATAAAATCATTGCAGCTCAAACGTATGAGAATATTTGGCTTTTCTCATTTTTATATTGTTAAGAAATGAATATCTTTGTGGTTTTGATGATAATTATTTAACGTGAAATATTAATTAAACCCGACTCCAGCTGTTAGAAAGTTAATCTAATAGATTCAGTTTGGTGATGGCGGGATTCGTCATTTAACTTATTTTAATTTAATTTTAATTTTATATTTCTTTAACCAGGAAAAGCCTCATTGAGATTAAAAATCTCCTTAACAAGATAAAACAGTGACAGACAATAGAATAAATAAAGATCGTATTTTAAATAACGGTAGACTACACGGTACATGTGATGTTTCCTGTTCTATAATATAAATATAACAGAATGTTCCCGTCACAGCGTTCTGGGTTTTTATGGGCTGGAAAACATTCTGGATCCAGAACCCACTTCCTCTTCCTGTTCTTGTTTGGCACTTCCTGTTTCACGCTTCCCACCAACAGTTAGTGTACGCCTGGGAAAACATTTAAGCATGAACAACATGTACGGAGGCAGCAGGTTCACATAGGTATAGCTTTTTTTAGTTAGTCATTTAGATGCTGTCTAAAAGTGACGGTTCATTTATTTTTGATGAATCTGAATATTTATTTTCTCCATCGACTGATACATTATTTATCTGTAACATGTAAGAAAATGTTCATTTAAAAAGTTAAAATATTCTGTAAATGATAGAGAACAACAGGGCATGCTTATATTTTAAGCAGCTATTACCAGTTTTGCTTTAAAAATGGTCAAAGAACATGTGTCTGAATATTTTGACAATTAAAACCGCCTTAAGTGACGGTTAATTTATTTTTGATTAATCAGAATATTTTTGTATCTCTCAATCGACTGATACATTATTTATCTATAAAATGTCAAAACATTTTCATTTAAAAAAGTTAAAATATTCTGTAATTTCTCATGATCAACTGGGCATCCTTATATTTTAAGCAGCTACCACCAGTTTTGCTTGAAAAATGATCGAAATAATATGTTGAAAAATTCTCAAAGAATATCGCCCTCAAGTGACGGTTAATTTTTTTATTTTTATTAATCTGAATATTTATTTATCTCTCAATCGACTGATAAATTATTTATCTTTAAAATGTCAGAAAATACTCATTTAAAACATTAAAATATTCTGTAAATTCTCAAGAATTTTTCATTTAAAAAGTTAAAATATTTTGTAAATTATCAAGAACAACATTGCATTCTTATATTCTAAGCAGCTACCACCCGTTTTGCTTGAAAAAAGTATTTAAAGAATCTGTTAACAAATTGTCAATCAAGTAATTGATTAATTGACTAATTGTTTTAGATGTGAACGTCATCCTGACTCCAGGCTGCTCGCTTCCTCTCAGTCTTCCTCTCAGTCTTCTTCCTCTCAGTCTTCCTCCTCTCAGTCTTCCTCTCAGTCTTCCTCTCAGTCTTCTTCCTCTCAGTCTTCTTCCTCTCAGTCTTCCTCCTCTCAGTCTTCCTCTCAGTCTTCCTCTCAGTCTTCCTCCTCTCAGTCTTCCTCTCAGTCTTCTTCCTCTCAGTCTTCCTCTCAGTCTTCTTCCTCTCAGTCTTCCTCTCAGTCTTCCTCCTCTCAGTCTTCCTCTCAGTCTTCCTCTCAGTCTTCTTCCTCTCAGTCTTCCTCTCAGTCTTCCTCCTCTCAGTCTTCCTCTCAGTCTTCTTCCTCTCAGTCTTCCTCTCAGTCTTCCTCTCAGTCGTCTCGAACTTCTGGTCAGACACGAGATGAACTCGTCCGTCCTTGAGTCAAGGTCATTGGTGGTGACCTTGACTCATTTCCTCATTCCTCCTGATTATTTTTGCCACATTGTATGAAGGCGAACTCGTTTTATGACGATGTAGCTATAATGTAAATTCCTCCGTTGACGATCTTCTCTATTTTATTTTTTATTTGTTGTTTTTTTACTGGGTTTATTTAATAAGGACAGTGCACATTGATAACAACATTTCAGTGAATGTGCCAGAGTTAGCCAAGAGGCTATTTTTCATCTGTAGTCCCAATTTTGAAAAAAATAATAATCTAATGGTTTCAGTCGGTATTTGCCATTTTTAACTGGGTGCTCCAAGCCGCTGATCCTCAGGGTGCCGGGGTGTCACGAGGTTTAAGCTCTCTGCGTCGGGCGTCGGGGAGGAAGTGGACGGAGGCTATTTTGGAGGCTGGCGCTAATCTGTTTAGCGTGGCGTCCACCGCCCTCCTCTCTCCTCCTCCTATCTCCTCACCGCTCTGACTCACCCTGAGCTCAACGGCTCCGAGCTGGAAGTCAAGATGTCCAGCAGCAGCTTCGTTGTTATGAGTCGACTGGAACAAAGAAACGTGTGAACAGAGTTCCCTCGGCGTTGTTGCTGTTAATGTGATTTATTCACAGAGACTCAATGTTCTGTTTCCACTTGTTGGTGTTGGACGGACATTTTGGTTTATCAGCGATGACATCACAGGCCACAACAGAAGGAGATCGACTCCGTCATCCTCTGGCTCGTTGGTTCCTTCCCTGAGCCTCACACCGGGTCTGCAAAAATATTTTATTCTGAAAAAATATATATATAAATAATTTTTTGGGTATTTATATATTTATTCATTTTCAGAATACATTTTATTTCAGAATATGTATATATTTATATTCTAAAAAGATATCTTATTCTGATAAAAATAGAAAATCTTTTTTCCAAAAAAAGAAATATTTATATTTATATATATATAAATCGATATGTATTGAAAAATCTCTTCTTTTTTTTCCAGAAGAAAATATTTTTTCTGAATATATATATACATAAATTAATATTCTGAAAAATATTTTATTCTGAAAAAGTATATATAAAAATATTTTTTGGGTATTTATATATATATTTTTCCAGAAGAATATATATATATATGTATAGCTCAGTATACCACAGTGTGTCCATGGTGTGTGTGTGTGTTCACAGTGTCCATGAGGGTGTGTGTGTGCACAGTGTGCGTCTGTATCTTTGTGTGCGTCCTCTAGCATCCCATGTTCTCTCACTCGGCCGCCAGCTGTGCGTCAAGGGGAGGTCCTATCCTCTCATTTCCTGTTTCCATGCTCACCTCATGCTATTATTATATGAGTGGTTTTGGACATTTTAACGACTGCATCAAATATGATTTTCATTGGCAATCAAGCCAGCGTGAAGACGATGGTTTGCTCTATCGAATGTCTGGAAGAATAGGGAAAAATTAACAATAAAAACCCCAAATACTCTTTTTATAGAGAGTGACTTTCAGCTCAGTGTGTCTGTCAAAAACAGGAACATTGTGATTAAACGGAGAAGAAGCAGCAGCTCGGAAGTCTGAGTGGTGCGTTCAGGGTCCTGTTTCTCCAATCTGACGGCACTTCTGACTTCCTTTTCCCAATAAAAGCTTTATATAGAAAAAGCTAATTGTTAGGTTTTTATTGTGAAGGAGCATTGGACGTGTGGTCATCGCTGTGAAGTGGCTGCTGATTGGCTGCACGGTGGACGATGTCGTGGTCGCGCCCCTCAAATAGTTCAGAAACGGATTTATGTGTCTGTGGCCCGAGTTTAACTTTGCATTAAATGCTCACTTTTCTTTTTCTTCTCAACATCACCAATAGAAACGCCGCCGGGTGAGCGTGGGTACTTGTGTCGTTCTCGCTTTACAGGAATGTTATAAAAACAGGCCAGAAAAAAGTTTCTGTTGCCTTTTTTTAAAATTGTGAGGTCAGTTTTCGAGCGAGTGCATTTCTGGGTTCTGAGTCCTCGGCTTGGATTCCGAGACGGTCCCACATTCCTGCTGGGGACGCTTTCCAGCAGCGGCAGGCGGTCTTTCACAAAATGATTTCACCCCACAGAAGTTATTTTAAAAAAGAGAGAGAGAGACAGAGAGAGAGAGAGAGGGGAAACCCTCCATGGTTGTCCCTGTTTGTTGTGTCATCAACGGGCGTGGCACCGCCAAAATAAGAGCGGGAGAAAGGTTGAATAAGAGTTACAGACCAAAAAGAGTGAGGGAATAAAGATGACGGAGGTATACTGAGGTAGACTGAGCTATACATATATATTCTTCTGAAAAATATATAAATCCAAAACAAATATTTTGATATATACTTTTTCAGAATAAAATATAATAATAATAATAATATATGTATTAAAAATATATGTATTAAAAAATATATATATTTTGATATAGATTTTTTTTCAAAATAAAATATTTTATTTTCTATATTTCTGATGCTCTGAATCCAGCCAGCAGCAGCTCACACCTCTTCTCCTCCAGCTGTTCCTCAGCTCCGTTCCCTCCCTCGCTAAGACTCTCTTCCCTCGGCTCTCGCTGCTCCGCCAGCGACCTCTCCACTTCATTCTGGTCATTGTTGTGTTCCTCTTGTTGCCGGGCGTCGTGGAGCCATTGTTCTCCACTCTGCTGGCCTCCGGCCACCATTCAGCTTTCTGATGAGCAGAGGGGGACATGAACTCACGGAGCTGCAGCCCATCTGCTCTGTCCTCTGGGTTAGGGTTAGGGTATGGGGATGGGCAGCCTGACACTGCACAGGAATGAAGAGGTGTGTGTGTGTGTGTGTGTGTGTGTGTGTGTGTGTGTGTGTGTGTGTGTGTGTGTGTGTGTGTGTGTGTGTGTGTGTGTGTGTGTGTGTGTGTGTGTGTGTGTGTGTGTGTGTGTGTGTGTGTGTGTGTGTGTGTGTGTGTGTGTGTGTGTGTGTGTGTGTGTGTGTGTGTTGTTTGCGCGTGCGTGCGTGCGTGCGTGCGGGGCAACACACACAGGTATTCACAACGTTATCCTAGTAAATATGAAAACAAACGCCCGTCATCTGTTCACGTTCTCCACATGTAAACAAAACATATTTTGTTCCACGTTTTAGGATTTAAAAGGAAACTGACAGTCAAAGGTTGAACCTGACGTGTCCTCCTCTTCCTCTCCTCTAGTAGAGGTCAAAGGTTAAACCTGACGTGTCCTCCTCTTCCTCTCCTCTAGTAGAGGTCAAAGGTTAAACCTGACGTGTCCTCCTCCTCTTCCTCTCCTGGTAGAGGTCAGGGGTTCATCCTCCTCTTCCTCTCCTCTAGTAGAGGTCAAAGGTTAAACCTGACGTGTCCTCCTCTTCCTCTCCTCTAGTAGAGGTCAAAGGTTAAACCTGACGTGTCCTCCTCCTCTTCCTCTCCTCTAGTAGAGGTCAAAGGTTAAACCTGACGTGTCCTCCTCCTCTTCCTCTCCTCTAGTAGAGGTCAAAGGTTGAACCTGACGTGTCCTCCTCCTCTTCCTCTCCTCTAGTCGAGGTCAAAGGTTAAACCTGACGTGTCCTCCTCTCCTCTTCTTCTCCACTTCCCTACACATGAGAGTAGAAGTGCGTGTGCATTTGAACAATGGATAATATTTACCAGTTTCTTTAAAATTCTCGTCTAATACAGATAATTATAATAATGATTATTGAGATAAAAACATAAGCAGGAATTATTTTGTAGAACTGTAGATCCAAAATATCTTCTACAGGATGAGATTTCATGACTCAGTTTGTTTTATGACTATTCAATTAAGAAGATCCCACCGACAATATGTCGTAAACATTAAGAATGAAACGCCTTTTGGCTTATTTATTTTTATTTTTTATAAATGTATATATATATATATATATTTTAAAAAGTATATATATTTTTTAATATAGTTATACATTAAAAAAATATGTTTATATATATATATATAAAAAAATATACATCTATATTATGTATATATATATGTATATATATTGTTTTTTTAAATATATATATTTTATATATAAAATATATATACAGAATTTTCACAAATTCCTCTCCTTGCTTCGCTGCTTGGTCATGTAAAGAACTGGATGAGGAGACTGAAATCTGTCTTTGTCTCCACAGAATTGTGTGTGTGCGTATGTGCATGTGCGTGTGTGTGTGTGTGTGTCACACTTGATGAATCGTGTTTTTATTCACTTGCGTGTGGGACAAAGCTGCTGAGGAGTTCAGGCTCCTGCTGGATATCCTGTTGATCTCACACAGGCCCATTCTCTGGACCGTGTGTGTGTGAGTGGACACACACACACACACACACACACACACACACACACACATAGCAGCCCTTGTACAGTGCTGCTGCACGGTTGTGGCTCATTACAGATTCCTTTTGTAAGAGCTTACAGTGCTGTGTGTGTCTGTATGTGTGTGTGTGTGTGTGTTTGCCACATTCCAGTAGCATTCACACTGTCCTCCAGACCTCATTGTTGCAGACGGAGCGTGTGATTGGCTGACAGTGATGCACATGACACTTAACCTCTTTAAGACAGATGAGGAGTCCTCCACGTCCCAGCTGACCTCACAGCTCAGGGCTGACATGATGGTGCATCACTTATTTATTTATTTATATATTTATTTATTTTCTTATTTATTTATATATTTATTTATATATTTATTTATTTAAAGATTTTTTTTCTTATTTATTTATTTTATTTTATGAATTTATTAACTTATTTATTTATCTATTTTTCTTAAACCTCTTCAATGCACACCGTTGATGTCATTGTTTTTAGCCGTGTCATCACTTCTTCCAAACCGGTCCGACTGTAACCAGAGGTTTTACTTTTAGCGGCGTCTTCACTCGGCACATTTGTTTGTTTGTTTATTTGCTTGTTTGTTTGTTTGTATGCGTCTCCACTGGGTGTTGTCACGTACTCAGGAGGGAATGATGTCATACACGTGTGAAAGAAGAGGGGAAGAGGACAGAGAGGCTGGTGTTAAACTGTCCTCAGCTGTCCTGGACACACACACACACACAGACACACACACGCACACACACACACTAACACACTCACACTCACTCTTTGCATCCAATAATGTCACTTTTTTCTTCTTCTCCAGCTGCAAGTCTGAATATTTATTATTTTGAATGTTAAAGACATTTCACATATTTTCATATTTATTCATCTCCTTGACAACCGACCGACACGATGATGTCATGCGGCTGCTGCACACAGCGGTGGTTCATGTGCGTGGACTTTCCACATTAATTAATGTAAATATGTGGAGTCTAAATACAGAATTAGACACAAATAGCTGGTGTCAGGACGTCCGTGTGACTTTAAGACATCGACCGTGACCTTCTGAGTCACCTCTGTCTTTAATAAAGGGTTAAATTACCCTTATAGGCTGCAGGTTCAGTACTTTATAAACCTTCCCTTATGGTATGTAGACTAAAGTTTAACTACGTACTGCATGAATGTTTTATTCTTTCTTTTTGGTCGTTTTGACCATGACCCACAGCAGCTGTAGATGACGTCATGTATTCTGAGGCGGTTCACAGGTTCTCAGGATACTTGTGTATTGTGTCCACAGCGTGTTCTCGTATCGACTCGTGTGTTCGTGGTCTTGTAACCTGGAGCTCGTGGTGAAATCTCTCCGGCCCTTCAAGGTGCTGCCAGTTCCCAAAGCGCTCCCCTGGACCCGGGGCCTTCCGTGGCGCGTCATCCTCTCTTTGTGTTGCAGTAATTCATTTTGTGTTGGCAAGACGTCGCACGTCCACCGGCCAACCATGTGGCTCTGGTTTAGAAACATGGGCTGAGCCCGGAGCCCTGAGTGTGTGTGTGTGTGTGTGTGTGTGTGTGTGTGTGTGTGTGTGTGTGTGTGTGTGTGTGCTTTCAAGGCAAAAGAGTGAAAGTGACTTTAGAAGGTCTGTGATGACTTCTTCTTGTAAAGCTTGTGACTCAGCACCAGATATATATATATGAATATATATATATATATGAATATATATATATATTTTTACAAATATATATTTATTTATATATAAATATATTTATTTATATATATATATATATATTTGTGTGTGTGTGTGTGTGTGTGTGTCAGCGAGCCAGGAGAACCTCTCACATGAGCTCAGCGTCGCGGCGTGAGCCAGAACCTTCAGAGGAACACGCTCACACAACAGGCTCCTCCCACTTTAGAAGTCACGATTAAACATGAGGAGGAGTTCAGGGTTTTGTTGAGCTAAATTATTATTAAACTAAACTTAAGTCACTTTAATAATATTCACAACACGACTAAAAATAAATCTACTAACTCCTCATGACTTTAATAAACAATGCAGGTGAAGGGAATGAGGGACTGACGAGGTGGGAGGGGCCAGAGGAGAGGGGGCGGAGCCTCAATTATGGTCATATACGTTTTGGGTAGAGAACAATCTACCCCCAAGATAAGATGATGGATGGAGGGACGGGTGGAGGGAGGGAGGGATGGATGCACATTGGCTTGTGCATGTTTAGTGTATTCTCTCTCCTCTCTCTCTCTCTCTGGAGATTCCTGCTGTTTTATTTTTTTTCCGTTCTTTGACAGAATGTAAAGCAAACGTTACCGTGAAATGTTGAAACGTCAGTCAACCTAACTGCCTCTCCTCCTCCTCCTCCTCCTCCTCTCCGTTCTCTCAGGTCTGTCGACGGCCAAGAGGAAGTTCGCGGACTCTCTCAGCGAGTTTAAGTTCCAGTGCATCGGAGACGCCGAGACGGACGATGAGATCTGCATCGGTGAGCGGCGCCACGGCGACATTCAGAGAATAACTCACCGGAACAATCGACAATTATCTTAAAGCGTTTATTTATTTTACTATTAAAGCTTCAAGCGAGAAAATCATATAGAAAGTGATTTCACTGGGTTTATGAAAATATAACTAATGAAGCTAATAAACAAATGGTATTATTTCATTTACATTTTTAAATAGCATAATTACAACAAAAAGCAGAACCTCCCCCCCAGGCCTCACTGTCCATGCAGCAGCACCACACCCTCCCCCCCCCCCCAGCTATCAGTGCTGAGCAGCTTGCGGCTCGCGGGCCGTACCACCTCTCTGTGGCTTAGGGGTGTTCAGACTCGTGTCACAACGTGTTCCTCCTCTCCGATACAACGATGATGATTTTACTCCACACACACACACACACACACACACACACACACACACACACACATAGCCTCTGGTGGTTCCTCTGTGTGTGTTTGAATGTGTGTGTGTTTGGGGGGGGGAGTGCATGTGTGTGTCTGTACTCGTGTACGTCAGAGGAACTGAGTGTGTGTGTGTGTGGGTCTTGTCTCTCATGATGTCATCTCTCTTCTCTCCTCCTTCTCTTCTCTCCTCCTTCTCTTCTCTCCTTCTCATCTCTCTTCTCTCCTCCTTCACGTCTCTCTTCTCTCCTCCTTCTCATCTCTCTTCTCTCCTCCTTCTCTTCTCTCCTCCTTCCTTCTCTTCTCTCCTTCTCTTCTCTCCTTCTCATCTCTCTTCTCTCCTCCTTCTCTTCTCTCCTCCTTCACGTCTCTCTTCTCTCCTTCTCTTCTCTCCTCCTTCTCATCTCTCCTCCTTCTCTTCTAGCCAAGTCTCTCCAGGAGTTTTCCACCGTCCTTCAGAACCTGGAGGACGAGAGGACGCGCATGGTGAGTGGCGCTGTGGGCGGAGTCACTGTGTTGGTCACATGTCATCAGATCATTGATTGTTTTATTATCCTGTAAACTAATAAATATAAAATGTATTTAATATCTATAAAATATAAAATATTGTGTGTGTGTGTGTCCGTCCTCAGATCGAAAATGCCAACGATGTTCTGATTATGCCTCTGGAGAGGTTCAGGAAGGAACAGATCAGCGCAGCCAAGGTGAGGCGGCGCTCGTGTATTGAAACATAAATGAATCCAATCCTTTCATTGCTCTTGCATCACCTCCACATCACCAGCACTTGTTAGACATTACTAAAGTGGATCTTATATTCATATTTATATGCACGTAATAACCCTTAACGTTGGTACTCACATCATGCAGGACACGAGTATTGACTTAAAGATCATTCAGTGATCATGAATTAAATAATCAATATTAACTAATCAAAATACTCTTGGACACGTATGTTGGAGGTTGGCAAAACCACACGTGTCCTGGTTCCACATACGTGTTCTTTACCGGACCGGGAGGTCTTTTTTTATTCAATAAAGTGAATGTTTACAGAAGTTTTATGTGTTGGTACTGTAGTGTTAGTGGGACTCATTGTTAACATGACACACACACACACACGCACACACATGCACACACACGCACACACATGCACAGAAAAGTTCATTTACTTTGCTAAGTCATCAGTTGGCATCACATTGTGAAGATAGTGCTGCCACCTGCTGGCTGAGAAGAGGAGTAACTTTAACCAATTTAAATGCCTTTTTTAAATCAGAGATTTGGTTAAAAAAAAAAAAATTTAAATAAATTATTTCTGGAGAAAAAAAACCATGACATTTTATTCTGGTTGCGTGATTTGTATTTAAAAAATATTTTGAGACGTATATATATATATATGTGTGTATATATGTATATATATGTGTATATATATAAATGTATATATATATATATATGTCTTAAAATAAATTGTATATACAAATCACACAACCCAAATTTATTTTGAGACTTATATATATATATATTCATATTCATATATATGGATATATGTATATATTCATATTCATATATATGGATATATGTATATATATATTCTTATTCATATATATATATATGTATACATATAAATATACGTATATATATATATATATGTGAATATATATATGTATACACACACCCTGTGTCCCTGTCATCTATCAACGTCTTCCTCAACACCTCAGCTGTGATGAAGTCGTCTTTGAGGAGCAGCTGTTCTCCCTGAGGAACATCTCACAGAAGCTGTGATGTCATCGCTACAAGAGATCCGTCTCTATTGGCTGCAGATCTATTATTCAGAGTTCTCTTCTATAGAAAGTCTCTCTGTTGT